>NC_090817.1:52908767-53209058 GCF_000390325.3 Nicotiana tomentosiformis
AGAGTCTTAGGTTTAGACTCGAACACTCTTTTACGTAGCCTCTTGTACTTTACCTGTGCCTCAGCCACCTCATCTATGATCCTATCTTTCATATTGACCCCCGTTTTGATGTCCCCGACTATGTCGTCTTCCAACCATGAGAGATAGTAGTACATATAACCGGCGTGATACCTGTCTGGCTCTATAGTCTCTCCCTCCATGATGATCTTTTGATTCCATATGTGTTGGGCTTCAAAATTGAATGGAATGACATCTCCTTTGAAATATGATTTATACTGGACCATGTTGGAGACCCGTGGTATAACTTGTTTCCTCCTAGCTTGCCTCATTACCCTTATAGGATCGTAAGGGTAGATGCCTTGCAGCCTGATCAGTACCAAATTAGTGGTTCCTTAGGGCCTGATAATGAACTCGCTACTAGGAAACCACTCAAATATCCAATGCATTTACTCGTCTGTCAGATTACTGAAGAAACACACCCAGCCTACAACATTTCCATGCTTTGCAAACCTGCCTGGAACGAACGTCATCTTCTTTTGATGATGACTGGCTATGTAGTCATTCAACGGCCTGCACAAAAGCTCCTGGCGATAATCACCTCTTTGAAAGTGTTCTAGCACCCAAACTTGCTGTAAGAGATTCCAACCCTTGAAGTGTCCTAACCCATGCTTGCACCGATCCAGAGCACGGTACATCTCAGCTAATATCATCAGGATGATAGTGTATTTATGCCCTTCGATACCCTACATTAAGGTCCTAGCGACCATGGCTAATTGAGTGTGAATTATTTTCCCTTGCATTGGACAACAAAACCCAAGAAACAGACTATGAAGACATAGACCCGGCAGTGCACCCATCCCAAAGAGGTAATGGTTATCTCCTCATGATGCATACGATATTATTTGCTATGCCCATACCGCTCATAAAGAAATTCAAAGGGGATGTATGATTTCTTCAGGCAGACCAGTTAGTCATTCTTCTTAAAATCCAACATCTTCAATAAACCATGCGGGGTACAATTTTTTGGCACCAATAGACCCGTACTATCCCATGGTAACTTGGCGAAGCCCCTTATTTCTTCCAGGAGAGGAGTCATTTCTATATTGCCAAATCGGAAAACATCTCTATTTTCATCCCAAAACATGGTGGCTTCCTCAATTAGTCCCATGTTGGGTTGAATATTCAGCAAAGATGGCAAGTTACCCAGTACTCTCCTCACATGATTTCTGTCATATGGTGCAAGGTCGTTCCACCGGTTAATTAGCAATGGCGGGATATTCTGGACCATACTAAACCTGGGGATTTCTTGCTTCATTGTCTGCAAACAAATAAAATCGAGCTCTTTCCCCCTCCAGATTTTACTATTTACACAATAATGATCAACATGTTGGCACATTTTCTCCAAGTAATGCACATAATATGATGGTGTCCTTTGGTATTATGGAAATACCATTGGACTTTGGACAAGGTTTATCTAAGCGGGTTGATGCGTGAATGACGTCTCAATCCATACTAAGTTTAGCATGATGCATGTACATTTCAAATAGAGTGTGGTTTATAGAAGGGTCTAGACTGGTACACCCAAGTGGACAACTTGAGAAGGAAAGGCACGGGACCATCGACTGTACCGTTGATCGACTAGTCTACCGCTAATAAGCCTTTCTGGTTTAAAAGGGTATTTTTAGGAAAGCGCGGGCACTCATCAAGCGACGCTATGTTGATAATAAGCATGAATAGAATATGATGTTGAAAGCATGCTTTATTCAAAAACAATAACATGTTTCCAGATATTTGCATGATGAAAGTACGTATGAACAGTAAATAATATGATAAAGATCAACAAGAGAAAGAAAAGAAAAAAGGAAAGACAAAAGAGAGAAGTTAGTTTAACTCATGAAAATGTGCGAGAACGTAATCAAATGAAGCAAATAGGGAGATAGGGACAGGAGATACATGATATAGTAGTCTTAGACAAGATGAAGGAAATGGAGAGGAGATGTACATGTCATAGCAATTTAAGCAAATAAAGGGAAATAAGGGAGGGGATGCACATGTCATCAAGTAATCCATTAATACACATAAGTCAACTTCATTTTGGTAAGAGCCTAAGTATATCCCCAACAGAGTCGCCATACTGTCGCGCCTCTTTTTCTCTCGAAAGCGGGTTTCGACATGTGACAACTCTTTTAAATGGGTTTTAAAAGAGAAGAGTCGTGTAAGGCCCCATAAACTTTTTACTTAGAACCCAGGTTTTCGTGATGCAAAAGTAGCTTATATGTTGATGATTGTAGAGATTCTTCGTGGCGAGCTTGCTCGTCGCGGTACGGACTTTTTGGGTTGAACAGTGCATTGGGGAGTTGAAGAAAATATTTGGCAGAGCAGGGCATTTCTCCGGTCCACTATGCGACCGCAGAATCACTCTACGGGTCGCAGATCGGCCGCAGAGTGCAACAGAAAAATGGCCAATTTTGGAGGGTCGTTTTGCGGTCCAATATGCAACCGCATCATGCTTTCATGGGCCGCACAATCCATTGCAGATCTAGCATGAAGATTTTCGGAGGGGAGTTCTGCGGTGCATTATGCGACCGAAGAACTAGTCTACGAACCGCAAAACTGGTATGCAGACCGCAGACCTGACCTGAACAGCCCAGTTCTTGACATCACTTTTGCGGTCCATTTTGCGGACTGCATATCCATTCTTCGACCGTAGAGCTGTGATATATAGACGTTAAGGACCATTTGTTAAGTAAAAATCTGATATTTTGAGAGTGAGGAAGTGCTCTAGAGTTATAGGGGGTCCTAAACTAATTGTTCATTAATTCTTGCTCAAGGCTTGGAGGATTAACAAGGAAAACTCACTAGGTCTTCATCCTAGAGGTAATATTCTACTCCCTAGCCCTCAATTTTAGGACTTAACTGAAAATAGGTAATGAGAAAAGCAATTCTTGGGTGTGTGAGTTGTTCATTATGCATGCATGTACTATCAAGGTTTGTGGGAAGATTGATGAGCTCAATTGGGTAGACTTTGGGCAGTGGGATGAAGGAATCCACTATAGGAGGACCTTGAAACCTTAATGCATACCTAGTGTTTGATAAAATTCTCAAATGAGCTGGAACCATAAACTCCTTCCTAATTTGTGTTCAATTTTGTTATATTTCCAAATAGATCAAAGTCGCTAAGATTTCTAGAACATTGTAGTAATTTAAGGATGCTCAAGGCTAGGTATGTTGGCTAAATTTCTCTCTTAGAACTGAATCCCACATTGTTCTTTTAAGCCCCGAGTTGATCATTATAAATGTGACTATTCCTAATGCTTTTATCTTATTGTGTTATCCTTCATGAATGTGATCTAAGTATTGGCTGTGTGTTAACATGTTATAACTTCAAGACGTGATTCTAATGAAAGCTATTATGTCGAATTGTGTAAGAAATCTCATTGTGCCCAAGACTCTTATTTGCTCACATGTGTACTTAAGGTCTTGAATAGAAATGCCTTGTTTTTTTGATAATCCTTGATGGGGTTTGAAAGCAATGGAAGTGAGAATGAGATATGAAACACGGTCAACGTGCCGAGAGTGATATTATAAGAGAGGCCACTAGTACCAATGAAATGAAGCGAAGTGTAAAAGACATTGAAATGGGCTGTAAATTCTTTAAATAATAAATGCCTTGGGAGTATCGCTTAGTCACCGAGGAAGGGTAGGTTGAAATAACCTAACCCCAAAACTACATGTGCTGGTGTAGGAGTGAGTGAGGGGTAAAATCCCCGTGTGAGGTGGTGAGAGTTTTTCCTGAATGTGGGATGAGATTGATGTGTTGAGATAAGCCCCCTTAAATGGAATGAGATGATTGCTAGCAGAATATGAGGTGACATCGACCCACACGACATTGTGGTGAGATATCTTAGCCGATTGGGCTGAGATCGGACGCCATGCTGCGCACATGGTGGTATTGTGAGTGGACGGCTTAGCCGATTGGGTTGAGATCAGACTCCATGCTAAAAGCACGATGGTGTATCGGTACTAAACAAACTCCCTACTTAAAACATTGAAACTTGCTTAAAATTTATTCTTTCTCCTAACTTGGTACTTCAATATTGATGAGACCCTCATTGATTCCAGGTTTCTTTATCATTGTACTGTTACTCATTCTATTAAGGGGTGTTTAGTTTTCATACTACTATTCCATATGTACTATTGTCACGACCCAAATCGGAGGGCCACGGCGGGCACCCGGTGACTTACTCAATCGAGTACCAACGTAACATATCTTTCTTATCACACCATCATAGGTCAATGGGCCAGAAGGGCCATCGTGCGATAACTGGAATAAAACATAAGGGAATACTAGATATAGGATGACCCAACATGATATAGAAACTTATACACGTGACATACAAGCCTATAAGGCCGACATGATCATTTGTACACTCAAAACATAGGCCAATAAAGACATACAAGTATCCATATATATGACATCTGTCTACAAGCCTCTAAGAGTACATAAACATCATAAAGGCTGGGACAGGGCCCCGCCATACCAATCAATACATGTCCAAATCATACTGACCAAATAGGCAACTCCGGAGCAAGCGGAGTGCACCAAGACCTTTCGCTGAGCTGATAGCCTACTAGGAGGACTGTCAACCTGTCTATCGGGACCGGCGGGCATGAAACGCAGCGTCCCCAAGCAAAAGGGATGTCAGTACAAATAAAGTACCGAGAATGTAAGTCATGAAAGAAACATGGTGTAAAGAACTCAACATGCAAGTCTGAATATCTCTGTGAATCGTGTAACATTTATAATGTCATGCATATGCGTTTAAATGTCATACCATTCATAGGTATATGAGTACATAATATCACCAAGCCTCCGAGGGCATCCCGTCATATCATCTCGGCCTCTATGGGCGAAATCATCAACGTATACCAACTGATCAGGTGGTGGTGCGTATATAAAACCGAAACCTTTCCCCATACCCCATATACATATAATATACATGTATATAATGCCATATGGTCATGGGTAAATATACATGTATAAATGAATGCAATGCATAAGAAGTAAGTCGATAAGATCTCTCTGATCATTAGATCAACATGCCTTAGGATACACTTTATCAACTTATGTATTTTCTAAGACCCATGAACAGACGATATAATAATAAGATACATGGGGAATCAACAACATAGGCAACCCTAGTGCTTCTATGAATAGAGGCATTTATGAAAGTTATGTGTTTGCTTATTTCGTTTGCATCGTATGGATCAGGCAAAAATGAAAGAAGGAATAGCCTTAACATACCTTTGTCGTTTACCTAACCATACGACGTCGGTTTAGCTCGTTATAGTACTTCAATCTACAACAAACAATAAAGGACCATTGTTAAGCTTACGAAAGCTAGAACTCAACACAAATAAGCGACTAGCTCATCTACGAAATTTTGGACAGTACCTCCCCTTATTCTTTTCACTTTCCTCAAATCCACAAACAAGACCAACATGTCCAGAATGTCAAATATATATATATATATATATATATATATATATATATATATATATATATATATATATATATATATATATCAATATCTAACCTCATATTCATTACAATACATCACCAAAATAGTCCACACCATCTCACCCAACAACCAAGTTCTAACTTGCACTTTCCAAGCCTTCCCTTCTTCCAAACACATCAACCACAATAGCAATAGTATTCTTAAGATATTTCTACTGATTTCCAGACATAAAACATCAAGAATTCAACTCCAAAATAGTCCAACAACTACAACACTTCAACATGAAGTTAAACTTACTTCACAAGTTTTCTTTATCAAAATCAACTAGATATACATAGATGATCTTAAATACATATAGGAAAAGTTAAACCTTACCTTGGTAGCAAGAATACTCATCCAACTAAGCTTTACTTAAAGCTCAAATAAGCTTTTTACCCCAAACAACAAAGTAGAGAGATAACTAGGTGACCTAGGTCTTCCAAGAGAGAAATCACCTTACCAACTTGTGGATTTGGTCTTGAACCCTAGGATAACTTTGAGAGAGATCTTGGGATGATATTTTAGAGCTCCTTCACGTTGCAATAGAGAGAGAGGTATTATGAATTATTTTCTAAGTAAAATTGAGATATATCTATACTTATATGGCCCACATAATGGGGTTGGGAAGATGGGTCTTGGGCTGCCCCAAGACTTGCCCATCTCTATCCTTTTCCATTCCCTTTTAATTTGATTCACAAGCTCTAAGTAGGTGATGCACCTACTTGTCACCTACTTAATCAAGTAGGTGATTCATTTTGGTCCTTTTCCCATTTTGAAACATGTGTCTCATCCTCATTAAATAATTTAGACATGAATCGAGTAGCTCAAGAAAGTAGGATGGAAAGTAAGTTAGTGAAGCAGGCACGTCGGGTAAGAAAGCAGCTCATTTTTATTTGTCCAAAATCTCCTTTAAGTGCATTCGTCCTCAACCTAGTTGTTTGTATGTTGAACGGAAATACGAGATGTAATATCATTAGATCACTTTATATACTTTCAAAGAGAATCTCATTTCCGAGCTTACATCAATTGACTTACGGCGTACTTTCACGTATGAAAACATGGGGTGTAACAACTATCATCCCTTTTGCGGGGGTCGGTGCATCTTTAATGGATGTAGGTGGTTCCACAGCTGGCGACATTGAGCAGTGATAGCAGTACACCCTCTCCTCAGCTGACTTGGTGAGCCCCATTTCATTTCGGTGTCCTGTTTCTTTTGTCCTTTGTACATAGCATTTTGAGGTATAGCCGGGGCCTTGTTGCTGACACTGTCATAACACTCTTTGGTTTCTGTTAAAGGCTCCGTAGACATAGTATGGGTTGTATATTGGTGTTGGAAAATTCAAACTAAGAATGTTGCATTTGTATCACGTGTTCCACTTCAAACTACGAATGTGTAATGTATTTTGATACTTATAAATGAAGTAACCAATGGTGATGAAGTGATGTTGTTCATGTGACCTTCTTATTGTCTAATTAATGAAAAGTATCTTCTATTTATTCTTGGGTGAGTCGGGTAGACGGTATTATGCAGGCTTGCTCGACCGGGGTATCTCGGTTGAGCGTTGGTCGCACTTCCCGAGGTCGGGGCGTGACAAGCCGCCACCTAACGATTTTGATGTGCGTAGGGGCACCTATTTGCAAATAACTCTGTTTAATTAGTCTGCGTCACCAAAGATCGGGTAAAGGCTCAAATTACCTCAAAGAGAAGGTGTTAGGCACTCTTCGAGGTCCCCAACTGTGGGTCCCAGCCAAAATTTACTCTATGTGGGATTATTGGATTTTTATTGTCCTATGTGATCGTGTGAGTGAGGGAAGACAAAGAATTTAAAAGTTCTACTGTGATGTAAACAAGTGTAAGAGAATTGCATAAGAATTAGACTGTATATAAATAATCAGTACAATTCCTTAGAGGTTACATGATAAAACTTAATTATTCTATGTTCAGGAGACCCGGCGCGAACAATAAAAATATAAAGGAAGGGGGGGTCCTAAGTTTTTTAGCCTAAAGGATAACCCCGTGCAACATAAATAATACTTCACAACTCCCTTAGGGTAGGGGTTGTTCATATTATTCAGCGGGCACGGACTATCATCTCTTGCTACCCAATTACTATATTAAAGTTGTTTACTTAAAGCGCTCTAATTCAATTCTAAATTGTGTCTTGTGCGTGCGCTACCCGTCCCATGCCTATGGTCCAGGAGGTTTTGGATCTACTATTTGGGTTGTTCTAGACTTTACTTAGGGTGCTCAAAAATAATAAAACTAGGCGCACATTCAAAACATGTAGGACTACACATAAAGACAATAAATGGCTCAAGTTAGCCTCCACACATAAGCAACAAATACACGCGGGCAGATTCTTATATTAGGCAGCATATAGTTTCAAAATTGAGACGTATTAGAGTTATTAAGTCCTATAGAGATGGCGTCTAGGTGATTCTGATTTCAAGTGCCTTACAGGCAGTACTGCTGTTTTAGACTAATAAATTTGCAGATTACAGGTATTACAAACCCTATGGGCATGATCTCTAAATTGTTTGCGCAATGAAGCAGTAAAACCGTTTGAAAACTCAGAATTACCAGCGTTTGATTTTATAGACATGCTTCCTAGGCGAGTAACAATATCCTATAGGCAAGATTTTTAATAGTTGGTGTTTGAACTCGATTTTATCATGCTTGTTCCTATAGGCTTATCATCTAGGCGGGCAGTATAATTAAACAACAGAAGTGGCCGATTAGTCAATTAGTTAAAGCCTGATGGTAGGTTATAATTATGTGTTTTATTCACTTATTTCACTCTAATTCACGGCACTTTATTTGTGTTTGAGCTTTAATTGGTAGTGTTTTGCACTTATTGTGTGTTTTATGCCTTGTAGGGGTAATTCTGAGCTATGTAGATATTATGGAATGAATTTGAGCTATTTGGAGCTTGAAAGTCTGAGTAAAAGCCCATGGGATTAAGCCGGGATCGTGTTCGGGGGTCGAGAACCTAGTCTGGGGCTCAAAAATCAAAGTTTGAGTCATACTTTGTAGATATTATGGAATGAATTTGAGCTATTTGGAACTTTAAAGTCTGAGTAAAATCCCATGGGATTAAGCCGGGATCGTGTTCGGGGGTCGAGAACCTAGTCTGGACATCAAAAATCAAAGTTTGAGTCATACTCTGAGAAAACCCCACTGCCGCGGCGCGTGGGGCACCGCGACTGCCTATTTCCTGTTGTCTGATAGAAGTTTAGCTCTCTGGATTTCCCTACTAATGCCCCGCATGGCGCGTCGCCCCATGCGGTGTGCCTGTACAATTTTTACAGAGTGAAAATCCTATTTCATCTAGGAGAAGGTGATTTCGTCGCCCAATACATGGAAGAACGTTATTTTCTGGACTTTTGACATATTTTGGACCTAAGGAAGCTAAGGAGGAGTTGGAAGTGAAACAGGCATTTTTTTGTTGAGCTAGTTATATGGTTTTACCCACC
This sequence comes from Nicotiana tomentosiformis, assembly GCF_000390325.3. Lineage (NCBI taxonomy): Eukaryota > Viridiplantae > Streptophyta > Magnoliopsida > Solanales > Solanaceae > Nicotiana > Nicotiana tomentosiformis. The sequence continues at coordinate 52,917,803 of NC_090817.1, forward strand.
TAATTGTTATGTATCTTAGTTAACCCCATTGATCTTGTAATCTTATTTCTTTGGCAACCACATTACAAGCCTTACTCATTTGTTTGAATTGACCATCTATTTGAACCTTATACCTCTCCTGAGCGCTTGAATTGTTATGAACTCTGTAAAAGTTGAAATGTGGGGTGTTGGTTTGACTTTTGAGTGGTACTATTGAACTAAGGAGAAAGGTGCACTATTTTGAAAAAGTAAGAGCCACTTGAATTGAAAAAGAAAGAAAAAAAAAGTTTATGATTGTGAAAAATACTCCTTGATAGTTGTGACTCTTGATGTATTTGTGCTTAAAGAAGTAGGGAGTTAATGCATATTGATGTGAGGGTGGAGTTATGGTTTGACATAAGTGTGGGGTTTTGAATGGTTAATTATATGTATTAAAGTACTTAGGGAGGTGTAGTCACTCTTATATCCAAATGTATCATACTTATCCCGCAGCCTATATTACAACCAATTAAACTCCTACTTGATCCTTGACTGAATGAGCTCAATTAGTAGAGTAGTACACTACGGGCAAGCCTATGGTACGTCTTTTGTGGCATATGAATATTTTTCTGAGAGTGAGTGAATTCTTTCTATCTTCAGTTCCTAATTGTTCTTAAATTTTATTGTGTGTGGAACTACTCTCTATTGTTGTGTGAGGGCACTTGATTCATGAAGGAAAGATAATGTCATTGACCTCTGTGTTAGGGTAAGTGAGCGGGTTGTGAAAAATGTGTGGTGCTTTTGAGACAAATCTTGAGGCAAAGATGTTACAGTATTGTGCTTAATCTGTTTTAAATATTCTTGGTGTGATGAGTTATTAAAGTTGTTGAAAAAGGTCGTGTCTATATGAAGTGTAGTATGATTTCTCGAGGACGAGCAATGGTTTAAGTGTGGGGTTTTGATGGTAGGCTATAATTACGTGTTTTAGTCGGTTATTGCACTCTAATTCACTGCACTTTATTCATGTTTGAGCTTTAATTGGTAGTGTTTTGCACTTATTGTGTATTTTATGCGTTGTAGGGGTGATTGCAAGCTATGTAGATGTTATGGAATGAATTCGAGCTATTTGGAGCTTTGAAGTATGAGTAAAATCACAAGGGATTAAGCTGGGATCCTGTTCGGGGGTCGAGAACATAGTCTGGACGTCAAAAATCAATGTTTGAGCCGTACTCTGAGAAAACCCCACTACCGCGGCGCGTGGGGAGCCGCGACTACCTATTTCCTATTGTCTGACGGAAGTTGAGCTCTCTGGATTTCCCACTAATGCCCCGCATAGCGCGTCAGGGCGAGCCTGTGTAATTTTTACAGAGTAAAAATCCTATTTCGGCTAGGAGAAGATGGTTTCGTCTGGGCCCGACCCTACTTGGTTATACATGGAAAAATATTATTTTCTGGACTTTTGACATACTTTGGACCTAAGGAATCTAAGGAGGAGTTGGAGGAGCAAAAGCACAAGGATTTCATCATTCCTTCCTCACTCAAGACCCGAGTTTGGATTGAATTTATGTTTTCCTATACTTTAATTATATTTGTGATGAATTACTCCATATATATGGAGTAGTTCTCTTTAGGGTTTGATGGAATTGGTGTATTGATGATTGTTTGTGGATTATAACTCTAGTTTCATGTATTGACGTATTTTTGGATGATTTAATCGTTGTATCTATATTCACTTGTTCATGTAATCGAGAGAGGCGTAACTTCTGATATATATGCATTATATTGTTGGTTGAGTTCATTAATTCTTCTTAGTAATTGAAAGAGGCTAGTTGAATCATTGATTAAACCTAGTTAGGAGGATAATCGAGAGAGGTTCTCCTAAAGACCAATCCACTACGCATTCTTGCATATCTTCATGTGCTTAAATTGGTTCATCTCGTGAGGTTGAGACTTATTCGAGAGAGGAGTTTTTGCTGAGTGTGTGAAGTAATAATTGAGTGAATTCGAGAGACTCACTTAAACATTAGAAGTGAATTATCTAGAGTTAGATCCCAAACAATTATCTTGCACCTATCCTTGAAAACCCTATCTTCTCCCATTGATAACCTTCTTTACTTATTCCTTGCTTTGATTGTTATTAGTCAATAGCTTTAGACTCTTTGTTAATTTTAGTTAAAATTCATATAAATCTCAATTGTTGATCATCTTGGATAGCAACCAAGCTAGAAACTCTGAGAATACTGTTTAAATCCAATCCATGTGGATACGATATTATACTATACTATACTTGATTAGCGAGCATAAATTAAATGTGTATTTCGAGCTCGTCAAAGCCCTATAGTCATGGTATATAGATGGGAATTAGCAAAGGCATGTATTGTTACATCCTATAAGCATGATATCTAATAATTAAACAAGTAGTTATTGGCGTTTCATTCCTATAGACATACTATATAATAGAGCACAGCAGTAGACATGGAAATAGGTACAATATTTACTCAAACCAACATGTTTTGAATAGCGTACGAGTATTAGACAAGTTAAGTGAAGTGTGCAATCTCCTATAGGCATGGTTTCTATGTGTGTACAGAATTAAAGCATGCCAAACAAATAGCAAGTGAACCACATAAATTCTATGGACATGTTTTCTACCCATTTAGGCAGAAATTAAAGTATACGCGCTTCCCCCATTTCACTAACTCCCTAATTGTTTGTTTACAAATTATTACAGGCCCAAAGATAAAAGAAAACAAAACAAGCTCAAATATTTCAGAATTGAAATGACTACAGGCCCAAGAGGAGATAACCCAGTTCTGTCGGGGCCTTCAACAGGCTCATTCCTCACACAAGTAGCAGACCCAGACCAAAACTCAACTCAAACATTGGAGTGTATCGATTGCATAGCTCAGGCCCACACTTGGACCCATATCAAGCCCAGATGGAGTCCCACTTACCCAGCAATTGCGAAGTAACAACTTAACTAGATAAACTAACGAACCACACATAGAAATCACTAAAACGATTCTAAAACATACTAAAAGCAGTTCCCATAGAGACTAGATGATAGGATTTACAGGAAAGCAGATTTGCATTTTAGAAGCGAGAGTACATGAATTGACTAAACAAAAGAACATGAAAACTAAGAGAATCAGTAGGGCTTAGTTTTAACATGGCAAGTTTGATATGGAAAACTAACACTACAGGTTCAATCATTCCGCAGGTGATAGCATGTTGAGCATGAATAACACATTAAGAGAGTTAGGGAAATATGCCATTTGGGGTTAACAGGGTAAATAATACTAGACACAAACGATATGAACTGATAAGCTTTCCAGGGTGAGTAGAATAGAGCATGATTCGTAGTTAGCCTAAAAAGATTTTGAATCTAGAAGTCTAAGTCATGTAGGTCAAATAGAGTCATAGTCAGGGAATGACAATTGCACATATCAAACAGGCAAGCAAGCAATCGATAAATAGCCTAATCATGTTGAGTATAACACAAAGATCTCAAAGTCCAAAGGTGTCATGGAAGGAAGACATATTATCTTAAGGTTAAATAGAACAGGCACACCGGAACTTAAACCAGTCGACTATGCATGATCATGGGAACTAAAGGTATTGGGATTCAACTAGAAGCATAAGCAATACCAAAGAATGCAGGATTGACCAAACACCAAAACAAAGCAATAGGTTTGGTTAAAATATTGCGACAACAAATATGGTTCATGAAAGCAAGTAAACGTAGAGCCCACATAAAGGAATTATCAGTAGAAGTTCATTAAGGCAAGTTCTGGGTAGGAGATGATTCCCTAGGAATTTCAGTGCGAGAATCCAAAACAAGGCATGCGAAAAAGTCACAATAAACAGCAGAACAACAAAGCAGACTTAAAGATAGAAAATCATTCAAGTTGAACGTATATTGGAGTTTAAAAATCAATGCAGGTTGTGGCACTAGAAGATTCAGAATTACACAATAGCTACAAAGCAAGTAAAATTGCCAATGATAATAACACAATATTGGAGTCATATTGGTTCAAACAACATGGATATATGGTGCACTAAAAACAAGCAAAAGAAGATAGAATTGCAAAAGTAGAGACACTCAACAGTGTGCAGATTCAACAAATAAAATAGAAGAGAAGACTAAGTGCCAGCAATAGCTCGAGTATCAGCAACAAAGAGAACAACCAAAAGACCTAAATCCTAGTGCGTCAGAGTTCATAGGAGCTTCAAATGAGCCCCAAGCAGTGCTTGCACTAGGGAGGTCGATAGAGAGGATTCTGGTGACCCTGGCTTTAAGCCAGCCACATTCAAGAGTGCAGAATAGTATAGAAAGTGTAAGAGTGAGAGAACAGTAGTCGTAACAGTAGTTGTTAAGGCTTTTAAGGGGAACGGGGAAGGGGGTTTATATAGTAGCAAGCTTGGACGAACAACCAAGGAAATATAATCAATCAACACAAAAAAGGAAACAATATATCTCATGCATACTTGAAAAAAACAGAGGAAGTAAGAATTTTGAATGCTAGTTGGAGTCGAATTTAGGGCAAATCGTTCACAAACTCCAACCATGACAGAATCACCGGAAACATACCATATACAAGAGAAATTTATCTTCTTAAGTGTATAGAACCACAATCACACCAAGAACCATGGAATCAAAGCCAGATCTGTGAGAATCAAACTTTCCATAAGTATAATGGTAACGAAAGTTACCATAAATGAGTGATAATAGCGGAAAAGATAAGTAGAATTCACGTATGAACTCGTATAAGGAATGAATGGGAGAGAATCTCCATAGTCGGCTAGGGTTTGGTGTGAGGGTGTAGAGATGGAGAGAATACAGAGCCGGCTGGGCGGGGAAATGGGTCTTTAGGGTTTGGGAGAGGGGTTATAAAGAGAGGGGTAGGGCTGTTGTGGGTCGTTGATCATTTAAGATCAACGGCCAGGATCGAAGGGGAAGAGGGGCAGGTCATGAGACGGGTCGCGACCGGGTTTATTAAAGGGGTCATCTAGTTTGGGCTTGGGAATTGGGCTAAACATTTTGGGCCATAATTTGGTCCGAAATCAACTCAAAATTAGGCAATAGTTTAAATACACGAAATTTGCTAAAAATAACTTATAAACAGTAATTAATAAATAATAAAAATAATATTCATGTAGTAAAATGCTTGAACATAATAGCTTAACATTATAAAAATATAAAAATAAATGCTATTTTAGCATAAATAATGTAATAAATTTAATTATGTATAGAATATAGGCTATTATTGCAAATATTGTGTAAATAGCTCGAAAATACAAATATAATTTTATGATATGAAGTAAAATATTATAAAATATACATGTGGGTGTAAATAATAAATCTGGGCGATTAAATCATCCCAAAAATAATTTTAAGGGATAATTAATAACTACTTGAATAATTTAAATGCAAGAAAATTAATTTTAAAGCTTTAAAAATTATAGAAAATTATAGAAAAACTTATATGACTCTTGTAAATTGGGTAATAATGCAAAATGATATTTTGAAAGTATATAGAATATTTTATAAAATATGAGGGCAAAATTGGGTATTAACACCAAGTCTAACCAAAATTCGCACTTAGAGAATTTAGCATACAACTTCTTCTCCCCCAAGGTCTGGAGCACGATCCTCAAATGCTGCTCATGATCCTCCCGACTGCGAGAATACACTGATATATCATCAGTGAAAACTATGACGAAGGAATCAAGGTAGGGCTGAAATACGTTGTTCATCAAGTGCATAAAAGCTGTTGGGACATTGGTCAGCCCGAAAAACATCACAAGAAACTCATAGTGACAATAACGGGTCCCTAAAGCCATCTTCGGAATATCTGAAGACCAGATCTTCAATTGATGGTACCCCGATGTCAAATCAATCTTCGAGAATACCCTAGCACCGTGAAGCTGATCAATCAAATCATCAATACGCGATAGTGGGTACTTGTTCTTGATAGTAACCTTGTTCAACTGCCTGTAGTCAATGCACCTCCTTATAGAACCATCTTTTTTCTTCACAAATAGTATTGATGCACCCTAAGGCAACATACTAGACCTGATGAAACCCTTATCAAACAACCCCTGCAACTATTATTTCAACTCCTTCAACTCTACTGGTGACATACGATATGGTGCAATAGAGATGGGCTTAGTGCCCGATACCAAATCAATACCAATGTCAATATCGGGTGGTATGCCCGGCAGGTCTGTAGGAAACACATTTAGGAACTCACTCACTACTAGAATTGACTCAACAGTAGGAGTATCAGCAGTAACATCCTTCACAAAGGCCAAATACGCCAACTCAACCATCCATTGAGACTTCAAATATGAAATCACTCTAATGGAAGTGTGACCAAAGGAACCTTTCCACTCCAACCTAGGCCACCCCGGCATCGCCTATGTCACGGTCTTAGTGTGACAATCAAGGATATCATGGTAGGAGATAGCCAATCCGTATCGAAAATCAGCTCAAAATCAACCATGCCGAGCAATAAAAGATCGACTATAAACTCATAACTCCAAATGGTGATCACGCACGACTGATATACATGATCCACCATAATGAAATCACCCATCGGTATAGATACATGAACATGCATATCTAAAGAATCACGAGGCATATCCAAGTAATGAGCAAAATAGGATAACACATAAGAGTAAGTGGAACTAGGGTCAAATAACACTGAGGCATCCCTGTGGAACGGCATCAAATGAAACTGCCTCTAGCCTGGCGGGAAATGCATAGCAATGGGCCTGACCACTACCTGATCGACCTCCTCCTCTAGGGCAACCTCAAACTAACTGAGCCCCACCCCTAGCTGGTTGTGCGGGTGGTGTAGCTACTAGTGCTGAAATTATAGGCTACGAGCTCTGTTGTGGGACCCTACTCAGAAGTCTGGGGCAATCCCTCTTGAGATCACTCAAGTCTCCATACTCGAAGCAACCCTTCATATGAGGTTGCTGACCCTGATAACCTGAATAACTACTTGTGGGATCCTGAGAAAGTGGGGAACGGTAAGAACTATGTGCCGGTAGCGCACTAAATTATGACTGAACTGGTCGAGCACTATATGAGTTGTGGCTAACTGATGAACCATGAGGAATCAGACGAGCTGCCTGCGCGGGCCTAAAAGGACGACCTCTACTGTAATGCGGCTATCCTGCGGATGAGGCACCACCAAAACCACCTGAACCATAGGGCTTCTTGGCCTCCCACTCCTCTTGCTCAATCGTACGAACATGCTCCAAACGTCTAGCAATCTCAACCACATAGTCAAACCTAGCATCCATCTCGGACTCTTGAGCCAAACTGTAACGTAGTCCATAGTTGAGGCCATCAATGAGCCTAATGATCTTCTCCCTTTCAGTGGGAACCAACCATACTGCATGACGTGCCAAATTTGCAAATCTCATCTCGTAATGGGTCACAGTCATATCCCCATGGCGTAGCTGTTCAAATTCCCTACGCAACTCCTCTCTACGAGTCTGTGGGATAAACTTCTCTAAGAAGAGAACTGAGAACTGATGCTATGTAAGTGGTGATACACCAGTTGGCCTGCCTGACTCATAGGTCTGCCACCATCTGTAGGCTGCCCCTATTAGCTGAAAAGTAGTAAAGGTAACTCCACTAGTGTCCACAATACCCGTTGTGCGAAGAATCTGATGACACCAATCTAGATAACTCTAAGCATCCTCTGACTCTCCGCCACTGAACTCAGGAGGATGAATCCTTATAAATCACTTAAACCTCTCTTCCTCTTCATCAATCATAGATGGATCAACCTGGCACGAGCAGCAACAACTGGCTAAATCTGTAACACCCCTGGTGTTTAATAACCCTAAGCTAGTTGCTTTGGTGTACAGGCAACAGGAGTCTGGGCTCCTCCCCTAGCCTATGATGTAGTTGGTACAACTGGTAACATACTTGCTTAACCCAAGCTCATGCACACACTAAAGATCTAAGCCAAGGCCTCCTTAAGACTAGGTATAACAACATGTACCGCCTATGTTCGAGCTGGTCCTACCGACACAATAGTATCTGGAACCTGCTCCTCCACCTGACTGACTAGTGGCTCCACAGGTGCTGCTCTAGCTGTAGGTGCGGGCCCTACCTTTGCCTCTACCTTGATCCTGGCTTCTCGTGGCCCTGACTGGTGGAACTGGTGCCTACCCACCCAATCTGGTTGATCGTGTCCTCATCATCTATGAGATATTAGAAGCGTAAATGTTCAAACTTCGGAATTAATAAATCCGCACAACAAGAATGCAAGAAAGTGAAGTTTTTTTCTAACAATTCTTTAGCCTCTCGAAGATAAGTACAGATGTCTTTGTACTGATCCGCAAGACTCTACTAAACTTTCTCATGACTCATAGATCCTATGAACCTAGGTCTCTGATACCAACTTGTCACGACCCAAAACCACCAACCGTCATGATGGCACCTAACTCACTTGCTAGGTAAGCCAACAGAAAAATAATAATAGAAATAGTACAAGTCTAATGCCAATGATATAAACAACTGCATCAAAATACAATAAATCCCCCCAGAACTTCTAAATATAGAGTCATGAGCTCTAAAACGAAAATACAATTCTGGAATACCAAATAACAATACTGCCTGAATGAAAGGCAAAAGTACAAAATGAAAAGAGACACCAAGACTGCTGTCGAGATGTAGCTCTACCTCGTCTCTCCAAAAATAACTCAGCAATGATCCTCAGCTAGACTAATTAAGTGAAATTAAGTGCAGAGTATAGTATGAGTGTAGCCGACCCTATGTACTCATCATGTATCATAACTAACCTCGGCGAGGTAATAGAAGCAACAATTACAAATGATACTTGCTAACCACCTGTACAATTCTTAAATCTAACAAGTGTAGAACAATAATATGATTAAGTCATAAATCACAAATAAAACTACCTTGATGTACATGTTAACTTAACGTACTCTGTGTATTCCACAATCTAGCATATAAAGAAGATATGCAAATAAATCATGTAAACAACCAAGGAAATTGAAAGTAAACATGAAATGCAATAACCAAATCAAACATTAGCCAGTTTTTCCTCATAATTTTAATTACCAAAACATACAACTGATCAGCTTTCCTCAAACCACGTGTACACCATCAAGAAAAAACATGAGAAAGTGACCCTAGGGGGATGGATCTATATCCACATGTTGCACGACGTAGTCACGTGCTAATAATCAGAATCAGCACGACGTGGTCACGTGCTCATAATCACAATCTGCACGGCGTGGTCACGTGCTCATAATCATAATTTGCACGGTGTGGTCACGTGCTCATAACCACAATCCGCACGGCATGGTCATGTGCTCATAATCATAATCCTCACGGCGTGGTCACGTGCTACTAGTCCAATCCATATCACACAGAAAGTAGATATACAAGAATACATGTACATGATCAATGAATATAAAATTGCATACTACTGGACTGGTATAAGTGACATGATATGGTGTATGCATGTGCAAAGTGTGATATCATAACTTAAATCAGGCAATTGCATCACGAAAATAGCAATTATAAGGTTCAATCAGGAGATTAACCTCTATGTGACCTCAAATGTGGTTCGAATAACTCACAACAGGGGTAGAAATATAACAAAAATCACAACAATAAGCTTAGCAACCAATTTAGCCTAAGCACTACCCCGAGCATGATTAATACCCCGATGCATGCACATGGTCTCAACGCCACACATGTGCGCTAACCAAAGCACGTAGCTATCATAAAAAACTCAGGCACTAGTGCCTCAACCAAGTTTAGGTAAGATACTTTCCTCAAGCAAGCTAAACCAGTACTCTAAGAAGCCCTTCCCACGTGAATCAACCTTCGGATGGCTCGAATCTTGCTAAAATACCTTAATATCATCAATAAAAGCCATAGAAAATAATTCCAAATGATAAAGCTAAGATCTTGAATCAATTACGCAAAGTCCACCCAAAACATCAAGCCCAGGCTTGTACCCTCAGACCCGACAAAACACATAAATTCCGAACACCCATTCCAATACGAGTCCAAATATACGTGTTTCATCCAATTCCAACCTCAAATTTACCCTCAAATCACCAATTCTCATTCTCCAAAATCATAGTCCAAAAACCTCCAAATTTCACCTTAAGTTCATATAAATTAGGTGTAATAATCTTTGGGTAATTAATAGCTAACACCAAAATCAAGTAAGGATTACTTACCGTTTCAATTGAGATAAAAAGCCCTCCAAAAATCACCTCCAACCAAGATCCACAACTCCAAAAATGAGAAATAACCAAAACCCTTCGAATTAATATTCTTCCCAGTTAATCCGCATCTGCGTACACTTAACCGCTTCTGCGGTGCTTCTTCTGCGGGATAAAGGACCATATATCTGATCCCCACTAAGCTCCCAACCTCCCGCTTATGTGGCTCTGCAAGTGCACCTGCGCTTTCGCTTCTGCGGCTACCCTCGCAGAAGCGCATTCGCTTATGCTGAAACAATCCATATCTATAGATCTCCCCCCTTGCCAGGACAGTCTCACACCGGTGAAACAAAGGACACATCTGCAGCCAAACCTCTGTACAAACGAAAACACCAGAAGCCCAGAAATCTTCAGCAATGCAACATAGTCCAAAAATTATCCGAAATAAATCTAGACCCCGTCCAATCCCACCAACCAATCCCAAAACATAACATGGACTTAATAGAGGCCTAAAATCACACAACGAAAAATCAAAACCATAAATTGCACTTAAATTCAAGCCTAAGGGACTTATCCAAATTTCAAAATTCAAAACATACGTCGATTATTCCTAAACAACTCATAATGAACTCAAATTTTGCATGCAAGTTCCAAATGATACGATGGACATATTCTAACTCCCAGAACCAAAATCCAAACCCAGTATCAATAAAGTCAACTCTCGGTCAAACCTATTAACCTTCCAAACCTTCAATCTTCCAACTTGCGCCAATTCAAGCCAAAATGACCTAGGAACCTCCAAACCCAAATTCGGGTGTACGCCTAAGTCCATAATAACCATACGAAGCTATTGAAACCATCAAAATACCATTCTGGAGTCATCTACACAAAAGTTAAACTCTGGTCAACTCTTAAAACTTAAGCTTTCAGCCAAGGGATTAAGTGTCACAACTCAAACCAAACTTTCTCCGAAATCAAACCAACCACCCCAAAAAGTTCCATAATCACAAATACACATATGTAAAGCATCAAATAGGAAAACATGGCTAAAATACTCAAAACCATCGGTCGGGTCATTACAAAAGAACCAAGACACCTTTATTAGGCGTGGCTATTATGGCAGTCATGATGATGTCTATAAGCCATATGGTGAGATTCTTTACTATTATGATGTGAACTCTTTATATCCTTATATTATGAATGAATATCTGATGCCTTGTGGTATACCTATCTGGAATAATAATTTGGAGAGCGTCGAATTAGATAGCTTGTTTGGGTTTCTTGAGGCTTATGTATTATGTCCTACTAATATATCACGTCCATTATTACCTTATAAGGATAAATCTGGTACTTTAATCTTTCCTACAGGAAAATTCGTTGGAGTCTATCATAGCGAAGAGTTGGAGTTTGCATGTAATTTAGGTTATCATATAATTCCTCTTTGGGGTTATTTGTTTGAGAAGAAGGACTGTCCTTTAAAAGGCTTTGTCTCACACCTCTATGAAGGCAAACTAGGATCCAAGAATTTTTGTGATGATGTTATGTCTTATTTCTATAAGATTCTAATGAACTCTCTCTATGGTAGATTTGGTATTAACCTTGAAAGTACAGTTACAGAGATCTACAATCAAAAGAAATATGAGGATTAGATGAAGAAGGATAATTTTAAAACTGCAGCGAAGCTTACCGATCACTACTATATTTTCAATTGCATTACCAATAAGAATAGCATGACTTGACAACACAAAATGGAATGCACCTAGGAAGTCGGGTGTTACAACCCATATTCGCATCCGTTAAGTCGCGTTGTAAGTTACTCAACGCAAATATGAGAAGAGATTATCTTTGAGATGATAAGAAGTTAATCTTATTGGTCTTAAATGTTACAAGGGTGTATAAGAGTGGTTAACAAGTATTAAAATTTAGAAGTTAAACGAATCAAAGATGTTGTAACCTAAACTTTTTAGGAAAAACTAGGGGTGCTTATTATGATAAGAAGGTTGTGTTTTAAGGTATTTGAATCATATAATATTCATATCATAAGTTTTGAAGTCAAGCAAGTTGTATGATAAAATTCGAAAAAGGGTATCGCAAGTTACGTTCATAATTCTACTAAAATTTGGGTCTAATGTCATGAAGATTTTATCCTAATATAATTGTTAATTACGGTATGGTCCACGCACAAAATTAAAGGTCTACGTGTCTATTTTCCAACACATAAAACCGTTCATAGATACAATATCGAAGTAGAGAGATATTCACAGTTTTGTGAGACCGCGTTAGCAGCTCCCTTTGGGACCCACAAAGTCGGTGAGGGCTTATCTTGTTATATAAAGTAGTGGCCTTCATCTCGAGGCCTCATTTTCGACCCAAATTAAACCTAAAGCTCTCTCTAGACCTTCTAAACATATCCTTAGGGTTTGGAAGCTAAATCAAAGGTGGAGAAGGTTTAACAAGTGGATTCAAGCCTTAGGAATCCAAACTAGTCGATAGTTTGCCTATTTCTCTCTTCGTGGCTGATTGAGGAAGGCATATCAACGAAGCTCTGCAAATTGGGGATTTGTGTTCTATAAGGTATTTTTTTCACCTCTCTAATTAGTTTGAGTCATTTTTAGGCCATAGCAAGCCTAGATGTTTAAGGCAAATATGTTAAACTTGAAGTTTGAAGTATGTTTGAGGTGTTATGCGTATGGCCATTTTTGAAGGTTTTTGAGCTAGGTTTCGGCTGGTTCTTTATGTAGTAGCTTGGATGTATTGTTTTTTATGTTGTTCTTGTTATTTTTGGTGTTGGTTTGAATTGGAAGGAAGTGATATAGGTGCTTCCCAATTTACTAAACATAGTAGGTATGTTGTTATTGATTGTTGGACTATTTGGGAGGCTGAATATGATTATTGTTGATGTTGTTTGGGCTATTTGGTGATTGTTGTAACTTGTGGGAAGTCATATAAATATGGGAGGTGCTGGTCTGTTTTATCATAAAATAGGTTGTGGTTGATATATAATAGTTACGACGCTTAAACGATAACGATAGTATCATTTCTCTTATCGTAGACTAAGGAGTCGTGACATTTGCATAGTTTGAGGTTTGAAAGTATATACAAGGTATGTGAGGCTATTCCATTCTTTATTTTGCACGACTCCAATTGTACTTAACATAAACGAATGGGCTTCCAAAGATAATCCACTCTTAGAAGTTAGCAGTACTTATATTGTTTCCCTTCTTATGGAATGGCTGATGTTGATGTTGATTCTCTTATTCTTATGTTATCAAATATTGTTGGTATTTCCTAATTCTTATAAGATTCATGATAATGAGTTAGCTCTAATAACGTATACGGAGGTTACTAACCTTACGTCACTCCGAAAGGTTTAGAATGTGATTCCATGAGTCCAGCATGCATTATATGTAGGTACCTATTTTACTCCACCAAGTCGCGCTATAGTCGGCCGGGTACAACACTTATTGTTCAACCACTGATCAATTGGGTTTTACCGAGCTCTACGTGGCCGGGTATGATTATACCGAGCCTTATGATGGTTCGATACATTTTTACCGATCCTATTACGACCTGATATGATATGATGATGATTCCCATAGAGGCGTATAAGTTTTGAAGAATATATACATATATACATATATCATGCATTTCATGTCAGTCACCCTCAGAGGCACTCAAATGTTATAGGTTTTATCTTCTCTATCTCTCTTTACATTACTATTCTTATTTATGCTTTTCTGTCGTTCATACTCAGTATCTTATTCGTACTAAAGTCTCTTTTATTTGCGGATGCTGCATGTCGTGTTGTAGGTCCTGATAGACAGGTAAATGAAGCTCCCCCACCATAGTAGGCTGCCTAGTTCAGTGGTTATTAGGGAGACCCCTTCTTCGGACTTGCCGTGGTCTTGGTATGTATTTTTTTAGACATTATGGGTATGTCGGGGTTTTGCCATGCAAATTTTATCGCACTTATGTTCCTTTAGAGGTTCATAGACAGGTGCCATCTTATGTATAGTTTTGGATAGCCTTGTCGGCTGATTATTGTTGTATAGTCTATCATGGCGGCCTTGTCGACTCGTACCTTATATATGGTTTTATGACATCCTTATCGTCCATTGTTATATATGTTCGTGTAGTTATCTGTTATTATTGCCCTTTTATGATTCATGTCTACTAATTATGTTAGCCTCATCGGCCTTTATAGATAATAAGAAAGGTTAGATAAAATATTTATCGATGCTCGACAAGTATGGCCCGAGTGCCAGTCATGGGTCTCCAATTTGGGTTGTGACTACCTTGGTATCAAAGCAAGTCTCTCCTAGGGGTTGTCTATGTCATGTTTAGTAGAGTCTTGATTATGAATAGGTAGCATGCCATATTTATAATCAGGAAGCTACATGACATCTAGGGTTGTTACCTTTTTTCTGAATCTAGATCGTGCGTTAGAGCAGAGTCGTATGTGTTCATCTCTAATATTCACCTTGTTTTATTTCAGCGATGACTTCTAATAGGAAGCAGATGACTAGAAGACGACTTGATATAGCTATGGGAGTGTCACACCCCGACCTTGGAGAGCGGGACCGACACTCGACTGAGTCGCCCCAGTCAAACAAGCCTACTGAGTGCCTACCATTCCACCTCACCCATAAACAATTTGAGGATAAATATAAAGAGTTAAACCAATCGAGTGGATAGTATTCCCAACACCAACTTTCATTCTTACAAAAGTTTCATTTATAGTTACCAAAATATTTTAAATTCATAGTTAAAAGAGAAAACATCCAACAATTTCAACAACGTTTTTAGTTAGTTTTTCCCCACTCAAAACACAACCCACAATATGTCTACGGAGCCTCTACTTGAACAAGAGTACAATATGGAAGTGCCCGCGATAAGGCCTCAGCTATACCTCAAAACACAATGTGCAAAATCAAATGTTATAAGGCCCTGAAGTAGAATAGGGCTCACCGAATCAGCTAAGAAGAGGTATGTCTATCAAGAACCTGAGCCACCTGCTGCGGAGCCACCTACATCCATTAAAGATGCAGCGTCCCCGGCAAAAGGGACGTTAGTACATATGGAATAGTACTAGTATGTAAAGCTAAATACCCTCTCGTGAAATAAAATGCCAATATAAGAAGGGGAAATCATGAAAAGCAACAAGTAAAAACCAATGATATCCAAATTCCAAGTTAAAACACAACAATTTTCTAATAAAAATCAATATTTTTGGTTGGGAGATCATTAGCCTCCGATCATCACACCATGCACGAGGCATGGAGTTTGATCATAGCTCAATCGGCTGATCCATCTCTCCACGAATGAATGTGGATCGACATGGTGATGCGAATAAATTACAATAATAAGAAGGAGGAACCACCATGGGCGCGACACACGGCATCTAAGGCCAGCAACAATACCATCCCAATTAAGGGGAATAATATCAACACATCAATCTTATACCAATCAAGGGGAATAATTTCAATCAACTCTTACACCAGCACGTGTAGTTTCAGGTGTGGGCCGTTACAACCCACCCTTCCTCGGCACGCTAATGATACTCCTAAAAATATTTTTTTTGTATACAAAGGAAATAGAAATATAAATGTATTCATCTCATACCCTTTCATACCATATATAGCTTTATTACCACTTTTAACTACTCACAACATCAATATTTCATTGGCTCTCTTGGCCATGCATAAAGTTCTTTATTCATGGCACGATGGACGTATTTCACACTTCATATTTTCATTTCATTACTTCCAAGGATCGTTATCATAAACATCAACATATAGGATATTCGAAAAATCATGACTTTAAGTTCATTAGTAATGAAGGCTTTAAACACAGTGGATTTCATTCCAAAGAATGGAGCATAATGACTCGCCATTGAAGCACAAGTTAAAATCATAAAAAATTAATATGCCATTTATTCTTGAAATACTCTTCCCAAAAAGGGCAATATACAGTTTCAACTCATGAGTATGTAAGGACTCAAAACACCTTGGAAATACTTTCAAAGGAGAGCATTATGATTCACAACTGAAACATGGATTCAAATCTTATGCATTAGTTACAGCAATCATATTTGAACATTTTCCCACAAAAGGGGGAGCATAATATGATAATGGAAATTTGAACATGGCTCTAGTACATAAGCATTTAGGAAAGTCAATTATCGAAAGCAATTCGGAACAGTAGGAACATGAGTTTTAACAAACCATATTTTGAACTTACGAGGAACTCATGGATTACGATTCTAGAAAAGGAGTTTAGCCAACATACTTTGCTTGAGCTTTACTTAGATTACTACAATGTCTCAATTCTTATAGCAATTTCAATCTATAGGAATATAGTGAAAATCGAATACTAATTAGAAGGATTCTCATGATATAAGTCTCTTGGGAATTTTGTCAAATACCTACTATGCAAAATCTAATGCAAGGCTCTACAATGGTAATCCCTTTCTCCCACAACAAATTTCAACATGAATCTACCCGAAATAGTTCAACAACCCCCACATACTACCTCATATTGGCACATGCATGGCCTATCTTCAACTCCACAACTTACTGAGACCCATAACAACTTGTATAAAATCTTAGGAGAAAGACTTACCCAAATAGTTAATGGCCTAGTGAGTGGCTTCCTTGATTCTTGAAGAATGGGAAAAGAATGGATGAGTAGAATTGATATAGCTTCTCCCTCTCTCTCTCTCTCTAAGATACTCTCTTCTCTCTAAAATATCAGGATTTTGCCTTCAAAACGAGCCCAATGGCTTTTAATCAAAATGGGGTTGGGTTATAAAATGCACAAAATGGACCCTCCGAATTAAACTCTATGCTCGCGGAATGCACTGCATAAAAGGTATGCAGTCCGTATAAGGGACTGCGAAATCATCCTCCAAGACTAGGTTGGTCGGGTTAGGTCTGCGACAGGTCTGCGGTCTGCAGACCAGTTATGCGGCCGCAAAATGGACTGCAAAATTACCCTCCAAAATTTCTCATGCTGAATCTGCGACAGAAGTGCGATTCGCGAAACGGAAATGCGATCGCATAATGGACCGCAAAATGACCTTCAAAATTTAGCTTCTTCTTTTGAACTCTACGATGGGAATGCAGCCCGCGGAATTGATCTGTGGTCGCGAAACTGACCGCAGAATTGTCTTCTTCTGCAAAAAGATTCTATCAACTCCTAAGTGCATTGCACAACCCAAAAAGACCGTACCCCGACACCATACTACCTTAAGTTCCTTGGAGAACTTTTACGGGGCCTTACAGGGAGAGCATACCAGTCAGGTGCCTCCAACCAGAGTGGTCAAGAGTGAGGCTCAGAGCGATATGTTGTCTCAGACCTCATCTACTCTGTCCACTTTAGAGGAGATTATGAGAGACCCAGTACCTCCAGTTCCTCCGTCTGGTGCTATAAACCAGGATATTTGGAGTACGGTGTAGTTGTTGACTTGATTAGTAGCCGCTCAGGTAAAGAGGCAAGGTAACAGTGCTGCTGACAGATCAGTTAGTGCGAGAGTTCATGATTTTCTTAATTTAGACCCTCCAGTGTTTACCAGATCAGACCCCAAAGAGGACCTGTAGACTTTTATTGATCAGGTTCATCGGACACTACGGGTTATGCAAACCAGTGATACTCAAGCGGTAGAGTTGGCTTCTTATTGGTTACGGGATTTAGCAGCTTTCTGGTATGATAATTGGGAGAGATCCAGGGGTCTGAATACTCCTCCAGCTGTGTGGAATGAATTTTTTGAGGCCTTTTTTCATCACTACTTGCAGTTGAGATACAACGAGCTAGAGTTGATATGTTCTTGAAACTTTGGCAAGGTAATATGAGTGTGAGAGAGTATATTATGCAGTTTGATTCTTTAGCAAGGTATGCTCCCCATATGGTGGCCGAGATGAGCGATAGGGTGCACCAGTTTGTAGGGTTGGGACCACATCTGATTAATGAATGCACAACAGCCTCCTTGGTGGAGGGAATGTATACTTCCCATATTCAGGCTTATGCCCAAAGACTAGAGGATCGTAAGCACCAGTAGAGGGCAAATAGGGAGCAGAATAGGGGCCAACATAAGAGGGAGAGATCTGGATGGTATTCTTGTGACATTAGAGGTAGTTTCAGGCCCTAGTTTTTGAGGCGTTCAGCGCCACCGGTAGCTAGTGCTCCTCCATAGTTTCAGAGGCCTCGGTATGATTGATCTAGCTATTCTGGTCTAGGGCAGAGTTCGTGGGGATCACGCTCGCAATATCATGGGGATACTTGTCAGACAAGACCCCCAGCACCGGATTAGGATCAGTGTGTCAAGGCCCATTTTAGATAGTGTCGTCGAGGTTCCGATGTATGCTATTATTGCGGACATCTTGGCCGTATGATGCGGGATTGTCCTAACAGAGGAGGTGGTGGTATGGCTCTGCCGACTAGATCAGTGGATGTTTCTTCTTCATCAGTTCGACCTTTAGCATGGGGTTTTCAGCAGTCGGCGGGTCATGGTAGAGGCAGAGGTGTAGTGTTGAGTACAAGCGGTACTCAGAATTGAATCTATGCTCTAGCAGGTCGACAAGATCTCGAGACATCTCTAGATGTTGTCACAAGTATATTGTCTATGTTTTCTTATAATGTATATGCATTGATTGATCTGCGATCTATATTATCATATTTTACACCTTTCGTGGCTAATAAGTTTGGCTTTGAACACGAATTGATAATTAAACCATTCACGGTATCCACTCTGGTATGAGATTTTGTGATTGCTAGAAGGTTATATAGAGATTGCACAGTGATGATTTATAGTCGTCAGACCTCGGCGGATCAATTTGAGTTAGAAATGGTTGATTTTGATGTGATAATGGGAATGGACTAGTTGGCATCATGTTATGCAAACACTGATTGTCATAGGAAGATGGTTAGGTTTCAGTTTCCCAGTGAATCCGTCATTGAATGGAAGGGCAACACTGCTACGCTGAAAGGTAGGTTTATTTCCTATCTTAAGGAAGTGAAGATGATCTCAAAGGGTTACATTTATCATCTAATTCACATTAGAGATGCGGAGGCAAAGCCGCCTACTCTACAATATGTTCCCATGCTCAATGAATTTCTAGATGAACTGAACTCCCAGGCCTTCCTCCTGAAAGGGAGATTGAGTTTAGCATTGATATGTTACCTAACACTCAGTCGATCTCTATCCATCAGCACAGGATGGCCTTGACAGAGTTACGAGAGTCGAAGGAGCAGTTGAATGACTTGATGGATAAGGCCTTCATTAGGCCTAGCACTTCATCTTGGGGTGCACTGGTCCTGTTCGTGCAGAATAAAGACGGATCATTAAGGATGTGTATCGACTATCGACAACTGAATAAGATTACTATAAAGAACAAGTATCCACTTCCGAAGATTGACGATCTGTTTGACCAACTCCAGGGTGCTAATTATTTCTCCAAGATTGACTTACATTTACGGTTTCATCAGGTGAGGGTTAAGGAGAAGGATATTCCGAAGACGGCCTTCCGAACAAGATATTGGTACTTTGAGTTCTTGGTGATGTCTTTCGGGCTAACAAATGCCCCGGAAGCTTTTCTGGATCTCGTGAATAGTGTTTTCAGACCCTATCTTGACATGTTCATGATTGTATTCATTGATGACATTCTATTATATTCCTGTTCGGAGGTGGAACATGCAGGCCACTTGCGAATAGTATCACAGACCCTCCTGAATCGTAAGTTATATTCTAAGCTCTCCAAATGTGAATTCTGGTTGAACTCTGTAGCATTCCTTGGCCATTTGATATCTGATGAGGGTATTAGTGTCGACACTAAAAAGATCAATGTAGTGAATAATTGGCCGGGACCTACAACACCGTCAGAAGTTTGTAGCTTTCTAGGACTAGCAGGCTATATTACAGGCGGTTTGTAGAAGGGTTTTCCTCTATATCAACACCTTTGACTAAGTTAACATAGAAAGCTACAAAGTTCTAGTGATCTGACATTAGTAAATGTAGTTTTCAGGAGCTTAAGAATCGATTAACATCTGCTCCAGTCCTCACTCTCACATCAAGATCAAAAGGTTATGTGGTGTATTATGATGCCTCGGTATAGGTTTGGGGTGCGTATTGATGCAACACGGGAATGTGATTGCTTATGCATTAAGACAACTGAAGAAAGATGAAAAGAATTACCTGACTCATGATTTGGAATTGGCTGCAGTAGTATATGCTTTGAAGTTATGGCGGCACTACTTATATGGTATTCATGTTGACATCTACACAGATCACAAGAGTTAACGATATATCTTCAAGCAGAAGGAGTTGAATTTGAGGCAACGAAGACGGCTTGAATTACTGAAAGACTATGATGTCGAGATATTAGGCCATCCCAATAAAGCCAATGTTATAGCAGACGCTCTCAATCATAAGCCAATGGGCAACTTTGTACACATTGAGGCAGGCAGACAAGGGTTGACTAAAGAGCTTCGTCAGTTGGCCAATATGAGAATCAGATTGTTAGACTTTGAATACGGAGGTGTTACTGTGCAGAATACGACAAAATCATCTTTGGTAGCCGAGGTAAAAGCACAACAATATGAAGACCCTACCTTAGTACGATTGAGAGAGGGCATTTAGAAGCATAAGATTATGGCTTTCGAGATCGGAGAAGATGGGGCACTGAGATACCAGGGCCAATTATATGTGCCAAATGTGGCAGGGCTGCCAAAGAAGATTATAATAGATATTCATCAATCCTGGTATTCCATCCATTCCGGCTCGACAATGATGTATCATGACGTTAAGGAGTTGTATTGGTGGGAAAACATAAAGAAGGCTATTATAGAATTTATAGCCCAGTGTTCTAATTATCAACAAGTAAGATTGAGCATCAGAAGCCCGGTGGACTGATTCAAAATATAGAGATTCTGACATAGAAATGGGAGGCGATCAATATGGACTTCATTACTGATTATATCGCTTTTATCATAAGTTTGACTCCATCTAGGTGATAGTTGACCGGCTTACGAAATCTGCCCACTTTCTACCAGTTAAGATAACTTACACGACTCAAGATTATGTGAGGTTGTATATCAAGAAGATTGTTAGGCATCACAGTGTGCCGATATCTATTATATCAAACCGAGGTGCTTAGTTTACGACTAACTTTTGGAGGTCATTTTAGAAGGGTTTAGGCACACAAGTGAATCTCAGCACTGCATTCCATCCGCAGACTGATAGGCAGGCTGAACGTTTCATTCAGACACTCGAAGATAATCAACGAGCCTGTGTTCTGGATTTCAAGGGTAATTGGGATGACTTTCCTCCACTCATAGAATTTACCTACAATAATAACTACAATTCCAGTATTAAAATGGCCATGTACGAGCGTTGTACGGGAGGATATGTGGATCACTAATTTGATAGTTCGAAGTCGGCAAAACAAAATTATATGGGCCAGATTTGATTCACCAAGCCATTGAGAAGGTTAAAGTGATACAAGAACGACTAAGGGCAGCGCAAAGCAAGAAAAATTCTTGTTCTGATGTCCGACATCATGATCTGCAGTTTGAGGTAGGTGATTGGGTTTTTCTGAGGATCTCACCGATATAGGGAGTTATATGTTTTGGGAAAAAAGGTAAGTTGAGTCCACAATATATCGGGTCGTACAAGATTCTTCAACCAATTGGACAGGCTGATTATGAGTTATAATTGCCATCAGAATTGGAATTCTTCAACCAGATATTCCATGTATCTATGTTGAGGAATGTATTGGGGACCCTTCTTGGGTCGTCTCTATCAAAGATGTACAAGTTATGGAGGATCTATCATATGAAGAAGTGTCAGTGGCTATATTAGATAGACAAGTCCACAAGATGAGAACAAAGGATATAGCTTCTGTCAAAGTATTGTGGAAGAATAATAATACAGAAGAAATAACATGGGAAGCGGAAGAGGGGCTGAAGTCTAAATACCCTTACCTATTCCATATTGAAGGTTCCTAATAGATGGCCCCTTATGTATACTCTTCACCTCGTACGTGTATCCTAAATTATTTTTTGTTTATCCTTAAATAATGAGGATGTTGGGAGAATGCAAGATGCAAGGGAAACTGAAACGGCTCTGTGAGGTAAACAATAGCTTGAGAATACTCTTCCTTAATACAAAATGGTAATATACAGTTAATGTACATATCTATAATGCTTTGTATATCCTTGTGATGTCATAGGTTGGGTTTAACTACTTGCAGGTTTGGCTAGTGTCCATTTTATAGGGTAAACTCTGCCAAAAATTTTCGTCGGAATCCATGATGAGTTAGACTCCCCATAAACCCTTACATTCGAGGATAAATGTTTCTAGGGGGGTGTTACAACCCATGTTTGCGTACGTTAAATCACGTTGTAAGTTAGTCGACGTAAATGAAGATATTATCTTTGAGATGATATGAAGTTAATCCTATTGGTCTTAAATGTTACAAGGGTATATAAGAGTGCTTAATAAGTATTAGAAGTTAGAAGTTAAATCAAAGATGTTGTAACACGTACTTTCGGGTTAAAACTAGGGTTTCTTAATATGCTAATGAGGTTGTGTTTTTAAGGTATTTGAATTATATAATATCTGTATCATAAGTTCTAAAGTAAAGCAAGTTGTATGACAAAAATTAGAAAAGGTTATCGCATGTTACGTTCATAATCCTATTGAAATTTTGGTCTAATGTCATGAAGCTTTTATCCCAACATAACTAAAATTACGGGATGGTCCACCAAAAATATTGAAGGTCTATGAGTCTAGTTTCCAACTCATTAAACATTTTATCGATAAAATATCGGAGTAGAGAGATAAAGTGGGGGCTTATCTTGTTATATAAAGTGGTGGTCTTCGTCTCCAAGACTCATACCTAAAAGTCTCTCTATACCTCTTAAGCATATACTTATAGTTTGGAAGCCAAATCAAAGGTGGAGAAGGTGAAACAAGTGGATTCAAGCCTTGGGAACCCGAACTAGTCGATAGTTTGACTTTTCTTACTTTGTGGATTATTAAGGAAGGAATAGCAACAAAGTAAGCTCTAAAAATTGGGGATTTGTGTGCTATACGTTATGTTCTTCACCCCTATACTTGGGTTGTGTCGGGTTCAGGCCATAGCAAGCCTAGATAATGAAGGCAAGCATGTTAAACTTGATGTTGGAAGTGTGTTTGAGGTTTTATGTATATGGGACTGTCTTTGATGGTTTTTGAGCTAGGTTTCAGCTTGTTCTTGATTTAGTAGATTGGATGTGTTGTTGTTTATGTTGTTATTGTTGTTTTTGGTGTTGGTTTGAATTGGAAGGAAGTAATATAGGTGCTGCCCAATATTCTGAATATCGTAGGTATCTTGTTATTGATTGTTGGACTATTTGGGAGGCGTAACCTATCTATTGCTGATGTTGTTTGGGATGTTTTGTGATTGTTGTAACTTGTGGGAAGTCATATAAATAGTGGAGGTGCTGCATGTTTTATTATAAAATAGGTTGTGGTCGATATATAATAGTTACGACACTTAAACTATAATAATAGTATTATTTCTCTTATTGTAGACTAAGGAATCGTGATATTTGCCTAGCTTGATGTTGGGATGTATATACAAGGTATGTGAGGCTATCCCTTTCTTTATTTTGCATGACTCTGATTGTACTTAACGTAAATGAACGGGCTTCCAAAGATATTCCACTCTTAGAAGCTGCAGTACTTACATTGTTTCCCTTCTTATGGACTGATTGATGTTGTTGTTGCTTCTCTTATTCTTATGTTATCAAATGCTGTTGGTATTTACTGATTCTTATAAGATTCATGATGACAAGTTAGCTCTAATAATATATATAGAGGTTACCGACCTTACGTCACTCCGAACGGTTCATAATGTGATTTCATGAGTCTAGCATACATTGTATGTATGTACCTATTTTACTCTACCGAGTCGCGCTATAGTCGGTCAGGTATGGAACCTATTGTGCAATCACTGATGAGTTGGGTTTAAACGAGCTCCACGTGCCTGGGTACAATTCTACTGAGCCTTATGATTGTCGGGTATATTTTTACCGAGCCTATTACTGTCGGATACGATATGATGATGATGATTCCAATAGAGGCGTGTGTGTGTGTATATATATATATATAATGCATTCATGTCAGTTGCCCTCAGAGGCACTCAGATGTCACATGTTGTATCTTCTCTATCTCTCTTTACATTACTGTTCTTATTTATGCTTTCCTGCCATACATACTCAGTACCTTATTCATACTGACATCTCTTTTATTTGTGGACATTGCATGTCGTGCTGCAGGTCCTGATAGAGAGGTAGACGAAACTCCCCCACCACAGTAGGCTTCCCAGTTCAGCGTTTATTGGCGAGATCCCTTCTCCGGACTTGCTGTGGTCTTAGTATACATTAATGTTATAGTCATTATGGCTATGTCAGGGCCTTGTCCCGGTAATGCTACAACACTTATGTTCCTTTAGAGGCTCATACACATGTGTCGTCTTATGTATAGTTTTGGATAGCCTTGTCGGCTGATTTTTGTTGTATAGTGTATCATGGCGGCCGGCTTTGTTGGCTCGTACCTTATATATGGCTTTATGACAGCTTTCTCGGATGTTCATGTCGTTATCTGTCCTTGTTGGTTGTTTATTATTCATATTTACCAATTATGTTGGCCTCGTCGACCTTTACAGATAATAAGAAAGGTTAGATAAAATGTACGTCGATGCTCGGCAAGTATGGCCCAGGTGCCAGTTATGGGTCTCCTGTTTGGGTCGTGACATTTTGTTTAATTGTCAGGAGCTATAACAGCTTATGCTCGGATTCATATGTACCCTTACATTTCCTGAGACGACTATTACTACACCGATACCGACTCCGTGGTTCTTGGAAGCCCTCTTCCGGTTTAAGAAATCTCTTCCACTGAAATGGGTAAGTTTAAAATGGAGCACCTTGTTAAGAGGGGTATCTTCTTATCCCCTACGAGTTATATGTTAGACATATTATTAAACACAAGGGTCATGCTAAAGATTTAGTAACATCTGAATGGTTTCAAAGGCAATAAGTAGATCTATCTTTATTGAAGAAGATCTCAAGTTCTGCCAACTTCAGAATAGATTGGAAAGAACTCAAGATTGTCAGAAAGGATTTGCTAATAAACCTCGGACTACAGCAGAGTATCAAAAGAGATAATTTCTATGATGATAATAAAGTCTAGATAGACACACGACCAAGAAAAGTAATAGTCTTAGGGAGTAAAGATACAAACACTATTTACATATTGTAACTATTGAGGGAAAAGGCTAAAAATCCTGTGATTACTGATAACAGGAAGAAGTCAGTCAGCCCCCTAGGGAAGGTCAAAAGATCAAACCAACTCTCTTCAATACTAAGGCACATGCGTTGAAGGTTAAGGCTAAGAAGGCTAAGACGGATGATAATAAGGATCATAGACCAAAACCTGATGAATAAGTTGGAAAGGGCCTTCTCCCTTAGAATATCTACATGCATGTCCGTTTCATTAGAAATGTACACTGTAATTATGACTTCTGTTCTCTAGAAGCGTCTTAAATTTATTCCAGTTTTGATTACTGCTCACAACATATACATAGTTGTTCTAATACTTAACAAACTCGGATACCTTTGTATCCCATATCTTTTTCTCTTAGAGATTCTGGTAAAAGAGAATTCATTAAATCTATAAGATCATCAGATGGTATAGGATATTCTAACATGTGATAGTATTTTCTTTTAAAGGGGAATGAAGGGTCAATCAGATTTTGATTAATAAAATCATTGATGATTTTTATTGGATAACTTATATTAATAAATACATTGGTATATATATCAGGAATTATTCTTACGTAAGGAGAAGTAGTTAAAAAAGTATCATGTACCATGTATAGGTGCATGTTGACTCAATAATGATTCTACTACTTTCATGGCTATGTATGCATCCTTGTGATGAATAAAGTCTTTCGCCTATCCCTATTCATAGTAGGTACACTTAGAGTAACCCGTCATCTCTTTTTGGTAGTCCTTTCATAAACCATTATCTCTTCTTTTACGAAAGACATATAATCATGTTTTGTAGTGAAATGTGGTACACTATAGACAAAAGACCTATCCATTACAGAACAAAATCAACTAAAGATGGTAATCAACTTCATAAAATCGCCTATGTCTGGATATTTATGTATCCAAAATTCATTGCTAAGTTTTGCGAGGTTATAGCTATCCTTTCGACTAAGTATTCAGCATATTTTACCCTAATATCCTTTTCCATGCTGATTAATTTCATCCCATAGATCAATGGCCGGCATGAGTAGACTTTTGATGAGCTTTCTATCTAACTTAGATTCAATGGTTTCCATTTGTAATTTATCATTTATTCGATGATGCAAAAATTCCTTAAAATCATGGAGCAAGTACATGCATACATCTTGTATTTTCCCATCAGGGTGGGGAATAAGATTCGTTCTGCTAGCCATTTCTTCGTTAAACAATAAATAACTCATGATGTGGCTACTATGTCCTTAGCTGGCTGGTTGATTCATTCTTGCTGATTATTGTTACGCCCCATATTTTCGTAAGTGAAAGTACGACATAAGTAAATTGATAAAAGCTCGGAAATGAGATGCTACATCCCGCATTTTCGTACGTTAAAGTTACGTCGTAAGATAATCGACGTAAGCTCGGGAATGAGATTATTTTGAGGTTATAAGCATTTATACTAGTTATAACAGGCGATAAGTAAGTGCCGTGAAGGTTGGAGGGTAAACAAATCGAAGAAAATGAGTTTCGGAGTTTGACATTTTGAGATAAAATACGGTCCAAGCTATAATACCCCATATTTATGGACTAGTGTCATACAAGGTACCACAGGACCATGATAGTAAGGTGTATAAAGTGTGTTAAATGTGATTAGTATTTTAAGTAATTTGAGATAATTTTTAATTATGTAGAAAATTAGTTAATTATTGGGTAATGGATATTACCTAATTAATTAAGATAATTGGTGGATAAGATTAAGGAGGGGCATCACCCCTTAACGTGGCCGCCCACAAGTCTTGATCAAATCACAAAATATGAGTCTTATTTCATAAATCAAGATGGAAAATTAAGAGAGATGGGTGGCTTAGTCATCTCATATGTGGGGGGCCCACAAATCTCAAAGATAAGAGATTATTATACATAAGTTAAGAGAGAAAATACATAAGCTTGCTAAGCTTACTGATGAAGCTCACAATTCCAAGGATCTCTTTACATCACTAAGGTATAAAACCTTTAATTCACAAAGAGAGCAACGGGAGTTCTTAGATTTGCAAAGGAAGAATTCACCTTATATCAAATTCACAAGTAACGATCTTCAGCAAAGGAATTCATACGAAGTTATACTACGCAATAGCAACGGGATTTGCAATTCTAAGGGAGCCCGGTATAATCTTTCTCAAGAACATCATACGGACTTTTTCCTACTTCGATCCGCCGTTACGTGTTTTCACAAAAGACGTGTGTTAGAGGGGTTGTTAAGAGAATCGGCTCAGGTATGTTAAGGCTATTCCTTCTTTCCTTTTTGGCATGATCCATACGATACAAACGAAATGAGCAAATGCACAACTTTCATAAATGACTCTATTCATAGAAATACTACAGATGCCTATGTTATTGATTCCCCATGTGTTCAATTATTCTATCATCTGTTCATGGGTCTCAGAAAATACGTAAGTTGATAAAGTTTATTTCATGATATTAATCAAAGGGATAATGGTCTTATGATATTTCGAGAAATTTTATTGACGTACTTCTCATGCATTGTATTCATTTACATTGACCCATGAATATGCGTATATATGTATATTATATGTATATGTTATATGGGAAAAGGTTACGGCATTATATACGCACCACCACCTGATCAGCTGGTATACGTTGATGATTTTGCCCACAGTGGCCTAGATGATATGATGGTATGCCCTCAGAGGCTTGATGATGTTATGAACGCATATACCTATGCATGGTATGACATTTATACGCATATGCATGACATTATAATATTAATGATTCACAGAGTTATTCATACTTACATGTTGAGTCTTTTACTCCATGTTTCCCTCATATCTATTACTTACTGATTTTCATTCCTTACATACTCGGTACATTATTTGTACTGATGTCCTTTTGCCTGGGGACACTGCGTTTCATGCCCATAGGTCTCGATAGACAGGTTGAGAGCCCTCCAAGTAAGCTATCAGCTCAGCGGAAGGTGTTGGTGTGCTCCATTTGCTCCGGAGTTGCCTATTTGGTCAGTATGCATTGGACACATATTGATTGGTATGTCGGGGCCCTGTCCCGGCCTTATGACGTTTATGTACTCTTAGAGGCTTGTAGACATATGTCATGTACATGAAAGATTGTATGGTCTTGTCGGCCTATGTTCAATGTACGAGCGGTCATTTTGGCCTTATAGGCCCGTATTTCAAATGTATAAGTTTTTATATCAGATTGGGTCGGGAATATTCCCTTATGTTTATTCTGGTTAGCCCATGATAGCCCGTTTGTTCCATTTGCCAATGACAGTACGATAAGAAGGATATGTGACGTTGGTACTCGGTTGAGTAAGGCACCAGGTGCCCATCGCGGCCCATCGGTTTGGGTCGTGACAAAAGTGGTATCAGAGCAATTCTGTCCTAGGGAGTCTACAAGCCGTGTCTAGTAGAGTCTTGTTTATGGGTGTGTTGTGCACCACACTTATAAGCAGGAGGCTACAGGGCATTTAGGACTGTCACTCTTTCTTCTTACTCTAGATCGTGTGGTAGAGCCCAGTTGTAAGAACTCAATTTCCTAAAATCTATCTTATTCATAATACGACGATGTCTATATCTAGAAAGACGGTTGGTAAGGGATTGAATGTAGCTGCGGAAGAATTGAGTCAGAAACTCGATTTTGCATGATGCGCATGATGAGTAAATGTGAGGTCTTCAGCAGATCATGTGTATACTAAGACGTGTAAGCCTCTTGATAAGGAGCCTTAAGGCAAGAATATCTATCCACCCCTATGGTGAAAGGCAATGAGAGATTCAGAAGCTAGATACAAGTTTCAACATATAAAAGAAGCAAGATGAAGCAGGGTGCGAAGTACCCAGCTAGTGAAGATTTTCATTATTTACCAATCAGGAAGAGAGATATAAGCATTTTGAATCACCTTCAATCGTAGTAGAGGTATGTACAATCAGCCACACCCATCTCAGTTATGCCCTATGGAAGCTAACAAATATAGTTTAAGAGAAGGATGGGATATCAGAATCCGGCTGGGGTTAGAGTAACCCAAAATGGATTTTTTGAGTTAGTTGACATTTCCGAAGGATACTACAAATGTGCTAATAGATCTCCTTGTGAGACACCCAGATGGTGCACTTTAGAATAGTACAGCTAGATATGAATACTAGAATGTTCAGAAATAGTTTTTTACAAAGATAAGCACTAGGAGCCTGGAAAGGATAAATATTACCTTAGTGTGGCTCCCGTCCCTGGTAGAGAAATAATGTTAAGCAACCCGAAGAGCCAGCAGATGGAGCAAGGGGAACTAAAAGCAAAAGAATATCTTGTTCGAGTTTTCAGAATAAAGTGATAGACATAAATGTTACCGGGAAATAAGAAGAGAGTAAATGAAGCATTATGAGTAAGATGTGATACATTGATGACAACGGTAGATCAAAAAGATGACAGTATTACAGAGTCTATAGTCAAGTAAAGGAAAAGACGAGAGGTGACAGGCCTTGAGACAACAAAAGAGTATAGGCCAGAAAGTCATATCCTTATTTCGAGAAATAAGTTCGTGACTCCAACGTGACTACCAGAAAAAAAAGTTAGACCCTAGAGTAACAGAAATCAGTATAGACTGGTGAACAAGATAAACTAAACATGAATTAGGGACTGAGTGATTTGATAATAGTCGGCATCATGGGATATTCAGAGATTGCGTTCCGGCAATAATAGAATGGACGACATAAGAATAACCCTTAAAGATCATTCAGGAAGATGCTTCCCTAAAGCAAGCAATGTGAGCAAAGTTAAGCGTAAGGGACCGTGTGTGCTAGTTACACTAGGTGTCTTCCTCGCGAGTAAGGAATTTTGTTATCCTTGGTACAAAAGGATTACCGCAAGGCAATTAAGGGTCATCAATGATGTAAAAAGACGCCAAAGATAAAGAGGTAAAACATCTTTGGGTAGATCATCGTAGCGCTAAATCTTAAGTACTCCCCTAAAGGGGAGAATATGAAGTGATGTGGCATTAAGTCAGAATTAAGTGGTTCTAGTAACTATGGAATGGTAAAGGAAGAATGCGATAAAAAATGAGAAAGGGATGAGATTGCACTTATTCAAATCCTACAGATATGCTATGATTCTAGAACATTATGCAAACACGACGTCAAAGAAAGGAAGTAAGGATTCCTGTCTGAGATGTTATTGGTAGATAAGGAGCCAGTGCGGGACGTACGTTAAGACAAGGAAATAACCCAAGAAAGATTATGCGGAATATTGATATGAGAATGGGCCAACGAGTAGTTGGTAGTTGATTCAGGAAGAGCCTAGTTATGGCTAGATAGGAGATTACAGACGAATAAAGAGATCGTGCAAGATAGGAGTTGGGGAAATTAAAGGTACCGTATGAGTGTTATGGAAATAAAAGAAAGCCCCTCCGGGAAGACAGTCAAAATTTCAGTTCAGAAGCAACCGTACGAGCACATGAGTATGGAGGCGAGTAACTAAGGATAATTATAAGTGAGTACGAATATCAAAACTTTTATTGGGTATACGATGTAATAAGCTCGCAACTTTACAAGAGTCAGAGGGTCTTCCCTAAGTACTACAACAAAAGACTAGCTGAGGAAATAAGGAAGAAGGCTTCAACCTAAGCACAATGACATAAAGAGAAAATGGTCTTGTAACAACAGTCTCACAACAACATTGTATGCACCCCATAAGAAAGTGGCACCTATCGTGGCTAATGAACAGGAAGAAGAAGAAAATCAAAAGGTGATATTCAAGATCATATGGGTTGTATGGAATTCCAATATGTTTGGGAAATAAGATAAGCCAAGTATTCATGCAACAAGTGGTAAAAATACCAGGAAAAGAAATTGCTTACGTTTAAAGCCAAGTACTTTGAGTTCTTGGTGATGTCTTTCGGGCTAACAAATACCCCGGAAGCTTTTCTGGATATCGTGAATAGTGTTTTCAGACCCTATCTTGACATGTTCATGATTGTATTCATTGATGACATTCTATTATATTCCTGTTCGGAGGTGGAACATGCAGGCCACTTGCGAATAGTATCACAGACCCTCCTGAATCGTAAGTTATATTCTAAGCTCTCCAAATGTGAATTCTGGTTGAACTCTGTAGCATTCCTTGGCCATTTGATATCTGACGAGGGTATTAGTGTCGACACTAAAAAGATCGATGTAGTGAATAATTGGCTGAGACCTACAACACCATCAGAAGTTTGCAGCTTTCTGGGACTAGCAGGCTATATTACAGGCGGTTTGTAGAAGGGTTTTCCTCTATATCAACACCTTTGACTAAGTTAACATAGAAAGCTACAAAGTTCTAGTGATCTGACATTAGTAAATGTAGTTTTCAGGAGCTTACGAATCGATTAACATCTGCTCCAGTCCTCACTCTCACATCAAGATCAAAAGGTTATATGGTGTATTATGATGCCTCACAAGGATGCATACATAGCCATGAAAGTAGTAGAATCATTATTGAGTCAACATGCACCTATACATGGTACATGATACTTTTTTAACTACTTCTCCTTACGTAAGAATAATTCTTGATATATATACCAATGTATTTATTAATATAAGTTATCCAATAAAAATCATCAATGATTTTATTAATCAAAATCTGATTGACCCTTCATTCCCCTTTAAAAGAAAATACTATCACATGTTAGAATATCATTTACCATCTGATGATCTTATAGATTTAATGAATTCTCTTTTACCAGAATCTCTAAGTAAAGAGAAAAAGATATGGGATACAAAGGTATCCGAGTTTGTTAAGTATTAGAACAACTATGTATATGTTGTGAGCAGTAATCAAAACTGGAATAAATTTAAGACGCTTCTAGAGAACAGAAGTCATAATTACAGTGTACATTTCTAATGAAACGGACATGCATGTAGATATTCTAAGGGAGAAGGCCCTTTCCAAAGTTATTCATCAGGTTTTGGTCTATGATCCTTATTATCATTCGTCTTAGCCTTCTTAGCCTTAACCTTCAACGCATGTGCCTTGGTATTGAAGAGAGTTGGTTTGGTCTTTTGACCTTCCCTAGGGGGCTGACTGACTTCTTCCTGTTATCAGTAATCACACGATTTTTAGCCTTTTCCCTCAATAGTTACAATATGTAAATAGTGTTTGCATCTTTACTCCCTAAGTCTATTACTTCTCTTGGTCGTGTGTCTATCTAGACTTTATTATCATCATAGAAATTATCTCTTTTCATACTCTGCTGTAGTCCGAGGTTTATTAGCAAATCCTTTCTGACAATCTTGAGTTCTTTCCAATCTATTCTGAAGTTAGCAGAACTTGAGATCTTCTTCAATAAAGATAGATCTACTAATTGCCTTTGAAACCATTCAGATGTTACTAAATCATTAGCATGACCCTTGTGTTTAATAATATGTCTAACATATAACTCGTATGGGATAAGAAGATACCCCTCTTAACAAGGTGCTCCATTTTAAACTTACCCATCTCAGTGGAAGAGATTTCTTAAACCGGAAGAGGGCTTCCAAGAACCACGGAGTCGGTATCGGTGTAGTAATAGTCGTCTCAGGAAATGTAAGGGTACATATGAATCCGAGCACAAGCTGTTATAGCTCCTGACAATTAAACAAAATGTCACGACCCAAACAGGAGACCCATAACTGGCACCTGGGCCATACTTGCTGAGCATCGACGTACATTTTATCTAACCTTTCTTATTATCTGTAAAGGTCGACGAGGCGAACATAATTGGTAAACATGAATAATAAACAACCAACAAGGACAGATAACGACATGAACATCCGAGAAAGCTGTCATAAAGCCATATATAAGGTACGAGCCAACAAAGCCGGCCGCCATGATAGACTATACAACAAATATCAGCCGACAAGGCTATCCAAAACTATACATAAGACGACACATGTGTATGAGCCTCTAAAGGAACATAAGTGTTGTAGCATTGCCGGGACAAGGCCCCGACATAGCCATAATGTCTATAACATTAATGTATACTAAGACCACGGCAAGTCCGGAGAAGGGATCTCGCCAATAAACGCTGAACTGGGAAGCCTACTATGGTGGGGGAGCTTCGTCTACCTCTCTATCAGGACCTGCAGCACGACATGCAACGTCCACAAATAAAAGAGATGTCAGTACGAATAAGGTACTGAGTATGTATGGCAGGAAAGCATAAATAAGAACAGTAATGTAAAGAGAGATAGAGAAGATACAACATGTGACATCTGAGTGCCTCTGAGGGCGACTGACATGAATGCATTATATATATATATATATATATATATATATATATATATATATATATATATATATATATACACACACGCCTCTATGGGAATCATCATCATCATATCTTATCCGGCAGTAATAGGCTCGGTAAAAATGTACCCGACAATCATAAGGCTCAGTAGAATTGTACCCAGGCACGTGGAGCTCGTTTAAACCCAACTGATTAGTGATTGCACAATAGGTTCCATACCTGACCGACTATAGCGCGACTCGGTAGAGTAAAATAGGTACATACATAAAATGTATGCTGGACTCATGAAATCACATTATGAACCGTTCGGAGTGACGTAAGGTCGGTAACCTCTGTATATATTATTAGAGCTAACTTGTCATCACGAATCTTATAAGAATCAGTAAATACTAACAGCATTTGATAACATAAGAATAAGAGAAGCAACAACAACATCAATCAGTCCATAAGAAGGGAAACAATGTAAGTACTGCAGCTTCTAAGAGTGGAGTATCTTTGGAAGCCCGTTCATTTACGTTAAGTACAATCAGAGTCATGCAAAATAAAGAAAGGGATAGACTCACATACCTTGTATATACATCCCAACATCAAGCTAGGAAAATATCACGATTCCTTAGTCTACAATAAGAGAAATAATACTATTGTTATAGTTTAAGTGTCGTAACTATTATATATCGACCACAACCTATTTTATAATAAAACATGCAGCACCTCCACTATTTATATGACTTCCCACAAGTTACAACAATCACAAAACATCCCAAACAACATCAGCAATAGATATGTTACGCCTCCCAAATAGTCCAACAATCAATAACAAGATACCTACGATATTCAGAATATTGGGCAGCACCTATATTACTTCCTTTCAATTCAAACCAACACCAAAAACAACAATAACAACATAAACAACAACACATCCAATCTACTAAATAAAGAACAAGCTGAAACCTAGCTCAAAAACCATCAAAGACAGTCCCATATACATAACACCTCAAACACACTTCCAACATCAAGTTTAACATGTTTGCCTTCAATATCTAGGCTTGCTATGGCCTGAACCCGACACAACCCCAAGTATAGGGGTGAAGAACATAACGTATAGCACACAAATCCCCAATTTTTAGAGCTTACTTTGTTGCTATGCCTCCTTAATAATCCACAAAGTGAGAAAAGGCAAACTATCGACTAGTTCGGGTTCCCAAGGCTTGAATCCACTTGTTTCACCGTCTCCACCTTTGATTTGGCTTCCAAACTATAAGTATATGCTTAGGAGGTATAGAGAGACTTTTAGGTATGAGTCTTGGAGATGAAGACCACCACTTTATATAACAAGATAAGCCCCCACCGACTTTGTGGTTTCCCATAGGGAGCTGTTTGTGCAGTCTCGCGAAAACGCGAATATCTCTCTACTCCGATATTTTATCGATGAAATGTTTAATGAGTTGGAAACTAGACTCATAGACCTTCAATATTTTTGGTGGACCATCCCGTAACTCTAGTTATATTGGGATAAAAGCTTCATGACATTAGACCAAAATTTCAATAGGATTATGAACGTAACATGCGATAACCTTTTCTAATTTTTGTCATACAACTTGCTTTACTTTAGAACTTATGATACAGATATTATATAATTCAAATAACTTAAAACACAACCTTATTAGCATATTAAGAACCCCTAGTTTTAACCCGAAAGTATGTGTTACAACATCTTTGATTTACCTTCTAACTTCTAATACTTATTAAGCACTCTTATATACCCTTGTAACATTTAAGACCAATAGGATTAACTTCATATCATCTCAAAGATAATCTCTTCTCAAATTTACGTCGACTAACTTGCAACGTGATTTAACGTACACAAACATGGGTTGTAACACCCCCTAGAAACATTTGTCCTCGAATGTAAGGGTTTATGGGGAGTCTAACTCATCATGGATTCCGACAAAACTTTTTGGCAGAGTTTACCCTATAAAATGGACACTAGCCAAACCTGCAAGTAGTTAAACCCAACCTATGATATCACAAGGATATACAAAGCATTATAGATATGTACATTAACTGTATATTACCATTTTGTATTAAGGAAGAGTATTCTCAAGCTATTGTTTACCTCACAGAGCCGTTTCAGTTTCCCTTGCATCTTGCATTCTCCCAACATCCTCATTATCTAAGGATAAACAAAAAACAATTTAGGATACATGTACGAGGTGAAGAGTATACATAAGGGGCCATCTATTAGGAACCTTTAATCTGGAATAGGTAAGGGTATTTAGACTTCAGCCCCTCTTCCGCTTCCCATGTTATTTCTTCTGTATTATTATTCTTCCACAATACTTTGACAGAAGCTATATCCTTTGTTCTCATCTTGTGGACTTGTCTATCTAATGACACTTCTTCATATGATAGATCCTCCATAACTTGTACATCTTTGATAGAGTCGACCCAAGAAGGGTCCCCAATACATTCCTCAATATAGATACATGGAATATCGGGTTGAAGAATTCCAATTCTGATGGCAATTATAACTCATAATCAGCCTGTCCAATTGGTTGAAGAATCTTGTACGACCCGATATATTGTGGACTCAACTTACCTTTTTTCCCAAAACATTTAACACCCTATATAGGTGAGATCCTTAGAAAAACCCAATCACCTACCTCAAACTGCAGATCATGATGTCGGACATCAGAACAAGAATTTTGCCTGCTTTGCGCTGCCCTTAGTCGTTCTTGTATCACTTTAACCTTCTCAATGGCTTGGTGAATCAAACCTGGCCCATATAATTTTGTTTTGCCAACTTTGAACTATCAAATTAGTGATCCACATATCCTCCCGTACAACGCTCGTACATGGCCATTTTAATACTGGAATTGCAGTTATTATTGTAGGTAAATTCTATGAGTGGAGGAAAGTCATCCCAATTACCCTTGAAATCCAGAACACATGCTCGTTGAATATCTTCGAGTGTTTGAATGGTACGTTCAGTCTGACTATCAGTCTGCGGATGGAATGCAGTGCTGAGATTCACTTGTGTGCCTAAACTCTTCTAAAATGACCTCCAAAAGTTAGTCATAAACTAAGCACCTTAGTTTGATATAATAGATATCGGCACACTGTGATGCCTAACAATCTTCTTGATATATAACCTTACATAATCTTGAGTCGTGTAAGTTGTCTTAACTGGCAGAAAGTGGGCAGATTTCGTAAGCCGGTCAACTATCACCTAGATGGAGTCAAACTTATGATAAAAGCGATATAATCAGTAATGAAGTCGTTATTGATCGCCTCCCATTTCTAGGTCAGAATCTCTATATTTTGAATCAGTCCACTGGGCTTCTGATGCTCAATCTTACTTGTTGATAATTAGAACACTAGGCTATAAATTCTATAATAGCCTTCTTTATGTTGTCCCACCAATACAACTCCTTAATGTCATGATATATCATTGTCGAGCCGGGAAGGATGGAATACCAGGACTGATGAATATCTATTATAATCTTCTCTGGCAGCCCTGCCACATTTCGCACACATAATTGGCCCTGGTATCTTAGTGCCCTATCTTCTCCGATCTCGAAAGCCATAATCTTATGCTTCTAAATGCCCTCTCTCAATCGTACTAAGGTAGGGTCTTCATATTGTTGTGCTTTTACCTCGGCTACCAAAGATGATTTTGTCGTATTCTACACAGTAACACCTCCGTCATCAGAGTCTAACAATCTGATTCTCATATTGGCCAACTGACGAAGCTCTTTAGTCAACCCTTGTCTGCCTGCCTCAATGTGTACAAAGTTGCCCATTGGCTTACGATTGAGAGCGTCTGCTATAACATTGGCTTTATTGGGATGGCCTAATATCTCGACATCATAGTCTTTCAGTAATTCAAGCCGTCTTTGTTGCCTCAAATTCAACTCCTTCTGCTTGAAGATATATCGTAAACTCTTGTGATCTGTGTAGATGTCAACATGAATACCATATAAGTAGTGCCGCCATATCTTCAAAGCATATACTACTGCAGCCAATTCCAAATCATGAGTCAGGTAATTCTTTTCATCTTTCTTCAGTTGTCTTAATGCATAAGCAATCACATTCCCGTGTTGCATCAATACGCACCCCAAACCTAAATTTCGAAAAACTTCTTTAAATACTATATTTGTAGCTTCAATAGCTATTTGTCCATCATCATCATAAACCAAAATTTTTAATCCATTTCTAGTTGTCACCCCGGAAAGAGCAACATATAGTTATCTTTGTGTAAATACAAGTTTCTTCAAAAATAATCTC
This sequence comes from Nicotiana tomentosiformis, assembly GCF_000390325.3. Taxonomy (NCBI): domain Eukaryota; kingdom Viridiplantae; phylum Streptophyta; class Magnoliopsida; order Solanales; family Solanaceae; genus Nicotiana; species Nicotiana tomentosiformis. The sequence goes on from NC_090817.1 coordinate 52,955,850, forward strand.
ACGTGAGATAATGATTGTCCTTGACTTTTATTGATTGTTCTGGCAAAAGATACAGTGATTCGAAATTGTCTTCACTGGAACTTAACTGGAATTTTAGCATCAGATGGAGTCAATGTCATTCTTGGGATAAACACTTTCTCTCCGACCATATGTCCTGATAAAACCTTGGCTTCAATAACTTGATTTCCAAGTTTCGTTATGATCAACCTTGTTCCATTACACAATCCTGTTGATTGGTCAATATTTCTTAATAACATCACCGGAACACCTACCTTTAGAGTCAGAGCATGATTTGGAACTCCAGAACATTTAATAGTGTTCAAAAATTCTGGTGTGTGTACATGTTCCAATGATGAATAAGTTTGATCAGAGCTACAAATTGTATCGGAACTCAAATATGATTTCTCAGGACTATGATTGAGTGAAATCATATATTCGTTGATTGATTCTACCATATCAAGAGTTGGAGCAAGAATGGCTTTTTGTTGGAGGTATCCTATATCGTTGCAATGATTGATAAAATCAGGATATGTACTTTTCACAATTGTAGATATTGGATCAACATAATCTTTAATCAGAAGATCATTTGGTATTTCAACTTTTTCATTGCCATCAACTGAATTATCAATCATACCATTACCAATTGCCAAAATCCAATCTGAAAAAACTTTCAACTCTTGCATCTGGGGCCCTATTTCATTATTTTGCAATCTCATATTCTTTGTTAGCATTAAGAGTTGGCACTGAGACCATAAATAAGAAGAATTGATAGAAGCATTAACAATATCTTGCCTAGTACCTTTTGGAATGACAAGTAATATTTGTTTGAAGTCACCACTAAGAACAATTATTTTACCTCCAAATGGTCGTTCTAAGTTGGATTCATCTTTGAATCTAAGAATATCTCTTAGAGTTCTATCAAGAGATCCAAAACAATATCTATGCATCACAGAGACCTCATCCCAAATAATTAACTTTGCCTTGACAATCAAATTTGCTAACGGAGTACCTTGCTTGATATTACATATTGAATCTTCAGTAAGATTGAGTGAAATTACAAATTTTGAATGAGTTGTTCGACCACCTGGTAACAAAAGAGATGCAATCCCCGCAGATGCAACAGTTAACACAATATCTCCTTTAGATCTTATGGCAGATTAAAGAGTCCTCCAAAAACAAGTCTTGCCTGTACCTCCAAAACCATATAAAAAGAAAAATTCACCTTTGTCTTCATTCACAGCTGTTATTATTTTTTTATAAATACAATTTTGCTCATCTTTAAAATTCTTTACTAACTCATCATGTTCCTCTGCAAAAGCGCGTCTATTATAACACAATTCATCTCGAATTAATCTGTTACTGTTGTCAACTTCTTCCTCGTTACTTCTGATAAAACAAAAAAATAATAATAATTAAATACAATTTCAATTAAATCTTATAGTTTAGTGTAGCTACATGAAATGAATAATAAGATTAATGGATCGGTAAAAATGCAAAATGGTGATTTAGATTAATATGAAAGCCATTTAATTATCAGCGAGTTTGAAACAATAAGATAGTCCAAACAATCTAGTTCATTTTATTGAAAACAAAATACAAATGATGAATTGAAGATGCATTTTCTTATACCTAATGTATGCAAAAAGCCAGTTTTATTGGGGTTTTAGAAAATATTATGGTAAATGCATTAATCCATACCAATATTATTCGTATGATCTAAAGTCAACACTATATAAAAAGACAAACATAACGAAACATAATTTGCTGGAACCTCAAGTTCTTTGATGCATTTTGCAGGAATTGAAGGGACAAAACGTCAAAGCAATGTACAATCAGATTAATTTGAATGACCTTCTAAAAAATCAAATTACAACACGAAGTCAAGCATATCATCCATAATTCTGAAATATCATATAATAACTCGAAATTGAAAGCATTATTTTAAGTACCCGGGTTATCCAACATCGTTCTTTCGGCGTGAAGGATATCTTTATATAGTAAATTCCATGTTGCTTGCCAAACACTTTCTGGACGTGACATTGAATTTGATAAAAGTAGCATAGCAAATAATTGCCTAAGACTGTCACGACCCCAAAATCTAACTAGTCGTGATGGCACCCAACCCAACTTGCTGGGTAAGCCAATTAACAACAATCCAATTCAATTGAGATTTACTAAGAAAAATAAATGATGAAATAACAGAACTTTTATACAGCTTCCCAAGGACTGGTAGTTCAAATCATGAACTTACAAGATTTAAAGTTTACAAATCTGGTATGAAATAAAAATATTATCTCTTCGAAATATACATAAACAGATTTATAAATATAAAGCTACCAAGAACAAGAGGCAGCTATAACCGGAAACGCAAGTACATCTCTAATGCCAGCTCCTGCGATATGCAACAACATCAGCTCCAAAATATGCAAGTAAGGTGCAGAAGTGTAGTATGAGTACAACCGACCCTATGTACGCAATAAGTAACAAACCCAACCTTAGGTTGAAAGCAGTGACAAGCTTGAACGACGGTCAGAGTCCAACGCCAATAGCCAAGAACAACTCGTAACAATATAATAAAAGCAATACAAGTAATAACTCAGATATAGGATGCTCAACTCGTTCAGAGTTACGTAAAATAGGCATGTTTTTTAGGTATATCAGTAAATCCCAAATCTTTCACCGAAATCACCAAAATATGAGTATATCAGAAAACTATGATTTTTTCCTAAAAAACTTTCAACAACATATGAGATATTTCATTCTCATATAGTATGAGGAAAGTAAATCTCTATGCCCACATGTTAATGTGCATGTGAAGTCATGAATGTCACAATACTGTTTAGCATGAGGAAATGCATCTCTATGCCTACATGCCAGGTATGCATGTCACATGTAATGCACCATAGTGATGAACTTATGTACTCACACATCTCAAAGTACTCAATCTCACTGTCTCACCCTCCCACTCATCATGCTCAATCACTCAACATACTCAGCCACTCAATAATGTACGGTACCTACTACTGGTATGTCAGACTCCGGAGGGGCGGATCCTGCCCAAGCGCTAATATAAAGCTAATATGGCATGCTGCGGCGTGTAGCCCGATCCCATCAATAATAATAAAGCCAATAAGACCTGTTGCGACGTACAACCCGATCCATATAATAATAATAAATATAAAGCCAAGAAGGCCTGCTGCGGCGTGCAGCCTAATCCCATCATGAATCAATAAAACCTGATGCGGCATGCAACCTGATCCCATTAATAACACTCATAATCCGGCCCTCAGGCCTCAACTCAGTCATCAATCTCTCCAGTGTCTTGGGCTCACAAATCTCATGCCAGTTGGCCCCAAACCATTATAACATGATGCGATAACAAATAACAACAGAGACTGAGATATGATATGCAAATGAATGAATATGACTGAGTAGGCAAATGTAGTTTAAGCAAATAACTCAACAACAGATATGACCTCAGTGGGTCCCAAGACAATAAGCCTAAACACGGTTTCTAACATGTATCACAGCTCAATTACTTTAGCACGTAGAAATTCCATAGATAAAAACAAGATTAGGTAACTACACAGTACCACAGAACCAACTGAGTTATAACCCACACGGTGCACGGCCACACGTCCGTCGCCTAGCATGCACGTCACCTCAACACCAAACACATAACAAGTATATTCAGGAGTTCATATCCTTAGCACCAAGTTTAGAAGTGTTACTTACCTCGAACAACCCAAATCCAATATCGAGCAAGCTAGACAATACTCTAGAAATTCAATCTCACACGTACCGACCTCCGAACGCCTCAAAGCTAGCCAAAAGCAACTCAAGAATATCAAATAATGCCAAAAGAAACAAACCCAATCGATAAAGGTCGAATCTTTAATAAAAAGTCCAAAGTCAACCAAAAGGTCAAACCCGTGATCGCACCTCAGAACCCGATAAAACTTATAAATTCCGACAACCCATTAAATTACGAGTCTAACCATACTAGTTTCACTCAAATCCGACTCTGAATTGATGCTCAAAACTCAAAAATTCACTTTATGAATTTTTAGACAAAACCCCCAAATTTCTCTGTGAAATTCAAAATCCAAATGCTAAAAACGAAGATAGATCATGAAATATAATCAAAACTGAGTAGAGAATACTTACCCCAATTCGTGTGGTGAAAATCGCCTCCAAAATAACCCAAATCCGAACACACCAACTAAAAATATGATAAAATCAACCAACCCTCGAATTAATACTGTTCTGCCCAGACCTTTTCACATCTGCGATAAATGAGCCGCTTTTGCGGCGTCGCTTCTACGACACAAGTTACGCTTCTGTGGACTCCACTTTCCAGTCGACCTCTCGCACCTGCAGAAACATTTTTTGCTTCTGCGATATCGCATGTGCGAGTCTTGTTCCGCTCCTGCGCCAAGTCCCGCTTCTGCGCCCATCGATCCGCTTATGCGCCTTCGCAGGTGCACCACAAAAACATGCATCTGTGGTGCTCCCAAACTCAGCCCATTTTTGCACTTGTATCCACTATCCTCACCTGCGGGCACCACACCTGCACCTAGACCTCCACAGGTGCGATTTCACCAGATCCTGCCACAAACCAGCCTTAACCTAATAGTTCTAAAATGATCTGAATCTCGTCCGAAACTCACCCGAGCCCCTCGAGACCCCGTCCGAATATACCAACAAGTCCCGAAACATAACGCAGAACTACTCAAAGCCTCAAATCTCACATAACAACATCGAAACGACGAATCCACCTCAAATCAAACTTAATGAACATTTGAACTTTTAACTTCCAAAACTCATGCCGAACTATCTCAAATCAATCCGGAATGACCTTAAATTTTGTACACAAGTCCCAAATGACATGACGAAGCTATTCCAATTCTCGGAAGCACAATCTGAACCCGATATCATCAAAGTCACTCCCGGCCAACTTATGAACATTCCAAACCTTCAAATTTCAAACGTTTGCCAATTAGTGCTGAAACCTTCTAAAAATGTCCAAATGCAAATCTGGGCATACACCCAAGTCCAAAATCAACACTCGGACCTAACGGAAACATCGAAACTTCGATCCAAGGTCAAATGCTCAAAAGTCTAGCTTGGTCAACTCTTCCAACTTAGAACTTCCTAGCTGATAATCATTCTTCCAAATCATTTCTGAAACACTAGAAAACCAAAACCCACGATTCACACAAGTCATAATACATCATACGAAGCTACTCAAAACTTCAAATAGCTGAACGGAATGCAAATACTTAAAACGACCGGCTGGGTCGTTACATACTCCCCCACTTAAACATACGTTTGTCCTCGAACGTGCCAAGAATCATTCCAAAGCCATCAAATTACTATGTAAACTCACTTAGCACATACCCGGGGGTGGTCCCACGTCACCCCAATCCAAGAATATCTGGAATCTGGAATCTCAACATAACCGAAGAATATCTAGAATTTCTTACAAGACCCGAATCTCGCATCTATACACTGTATAAGTTTGAACAAGCTGTATCAAGCCACGACCATACCCAAGATGAAATCACATGATATACCACATAACTCGCTTACTTGTAGCAATAATTTTCAATCACAGTAACTGCTCAAAATTAATAAACCTCATATAAAATAAAACCTAGTTCCAAAACCTTTGTACACTGCCGATGATGAAAGAAACACGCATAAACTCATAACCACTTATCAGATCAACAAGTCATGGAGCTCTCTCTCGTACGACAAGAACCAAAGCCAAATCCTAAGCCGACTCCCGATATTATTCCTACATACATACTGTAATCAAATCCGATAGTACCCATTCTAGGTCCAATGACCTCATCTAATAAAACACAACCATTCTATTGACATGCCACACCAATACAACCTAAAACCACAAACCATAAAATCTGTGCACCAATAAGCAACAATTCAAATGTACTCAAACACGAAAAATGACTCAAATGAGAGAACCATCCCGCAAGCTCAACAAATACTACCACAACCACAATGCTATTAACCCATCACACATAGTAGAACTAAGACACACGAATCCATCACAAGGATCATATCGCAACATAACCCCGTTGCAATGCGTGACCCATCCAAACACTGGTCCATATGAAGTACCTCAAGCCACAATGCTCAATATCAACTACCACGCGCTATTCGACATCAAGTACACGAAGTGCATGACCATAACCATGGCGAAGAGAATAACACAATATATCACATCCCTAAAATACCATAACCAAGACGCAATCGACCATTTAACACCGCAATAACCATTTCGTTCGAATTTCGCCACAAGGCCCAAACATAACCGCATTGGGTGCGCATATAACCAACAAATCACAACCCCTCATAGCATAGAAGAGTAACACATAGAATATATCATAACACAAACCAGCTCAACTCTAACCGAATGACACAGCTTTCAGCAATAACAGTGTTGAGTCAACAAATCTGACCTGGTGTAGAGTACACATCCTCGTTGGGCCTACCAATGTCCCCCAAATCAACTCTGGTCATCCCCAAATGGATAAATAGCCCTCCAAAAGTCCACAATGACCTAACCATAGCACGTACTATCATCTAGCTAACTTTATCCACATCTTCACAGTCCGCAACCCTAAAACAATCTACTTCTGAGAACTCCCAGTCTCCAAATCTATAGAACACATGAATCATCATAGCCTATCCCAACTCCACCACTCGAATGAATAACACATCTCTCATACACAATCATCTCCACAAGAAATATTTCTATAATTCTTCCGTGTCACATAGCAAAATCTGGACATCAGCAGTAGATCAACCAGGCGAGTACCGCAATGCCAATGAAGCATCCGTAAGTCAAAACACAGTGCGCCTTCTGAAATACGCACCCTTGTCAGGCAATACCAAGTAGTAATAACATTCATCTAATCATTTGAAACCATCCATGTTGTCTAAGAATTCATGACCTTCCCTTCAAAACTAAACCATCAACTTGTACATGTGAATCTCAATCCTACCGAGCGCACCGCATCTATCATTCCATCATGTGAAAGGCACGAGAATCTCATTATCAACCATGAGTCACAAGCAGAATACATACACGATCAGTCAGAAACCTTCCACTTGATTCCATCCAGGAGAAGATCATAACACGCCACATACCCCTCATACCTGTAGATAAATCCTTTTTCAAGTTAAGGTAGAAAACGTCAAGAACACTAACCTATCTGCACATAACCAAGCCACCAGAACTGAATCTCTCTAACTCAACCAAGTCACACAGGTCTCCAAACCCCAAGAGTATTGCCACAAAACACCTATAGAGACTCACCACATCATAAGTACACAAAGAATCGATCATATCCATTACCGTGTTGATCCAATCTACTACCAAGCTGTCCTATTTCTCTGAGTTCTTTCTGAATTACCCTCAAGTTGACACTTTTCCTTGCTAGAACACCACGAACCTTATCCAAAGCTCACCACAAGAGATCCCAGCATAAAACTACACCTCCCTAAGGCCTATAAGCCGCTGTATTTCCTCTTAAGCAACCCTCAAAGTACCACAAACGACTCTGTGAATCTAAAGTCGTTTCCTTCACCTTCCTGATACTGAAATGTAGAATGTATAATGATATAGAAATACCGCGAGTCTCGATACAATCCAATGTAAATTCTCAGGTTCTAGCCGTATACAAATCTGAAAAATTCTCAATTGCTACATATAAATCTTGAACTCATTAGAACCTTTTCGAGAGTTATCCACCCTATTCTAATCTCAAATGCACCACCCAAACGAGCTGAATGACCTGTGCTCAATTAGCACACTAACACCTAAAGAAGTAATCTGTACCTCTAAGCTACCGAGTGAATCCTTTTCCTTAGCATATCACATCCACCATGAATAACAACTCAATCATTCCATTATTCGCTTATACCCATAAAGTGTCATACACCATACATCCAAAAATTTCCTTGCTTATGCCGTCCTCAAAACCAGACTATGCAAGTCATATCCGATCCACAAGTATGCCTCAGACCGAAATCAATACAACATGTAACCATGCAATCAAATCGTTGATAGTAGAATCCCCCACTTGGCTCATTATTCCGTGCATTCCCATGAAGATGGCAGCCGAGAACATCTCGGCCTTGCAGTTGAAGAAGGGGGTAAAAAGACATGAACCCACGTTCCTGGCTACCCTCTACATGGAAGATATAGAATGCTCCTCGGGTCCCATTCCTGCACCCGTGAAGGAGTTACTTCTGGAATTTGAAGACATCATGCCACAAGACATGCCAAAGCGTCTTCCGCCTAGCCATAGATCAAAACACTCGATAACTCACAATGCACATACTCTATTACTGCCATAATACCACAATGAGATTCAACTAAATCCTTCATAAGCTCATGTAACAAAACCATATAATACTTCAAATCATCTGCTAAGCTCGCATTCATCATCATGACGGTCAAGTCAACTTTCTCAACCAAAGCAAGCTTTCCCGACTACGATAGATGCAGAAGTGGCTAAAGAAGTCAGAGGAAGAAAGTTGTTGGACAACTGTATACACGAGGGTACATTAGTATTCTGGGAATTGGAAACATTGAAAGAAAGGGTAAGGGGTAGGAATGAACTTTTTTAGGTGTTGCTCTACTAAAGTAGTCGGCCTAACCTTCAGTTCCCGTAACCAAGTTTTTCTTTCTCACTCCTTATGTACTTTTTTTTTTACTCCATCCATACTTTTTTACTTTTTCTTAAGTGTGGGACAAACGACGCCCATCCAAACTCAAATCGCAACACCTATACCTACTGGCCGAAAAGAAAGCCTCCACACAACATCATAAGTATCACACATCCGTAGATTACCCTGCAGGTGATAACCCACCTGCTTAGCCTCAAACTGACATCTCTCTATACCCTTTCACAGCTACAACTACTACACAATCACTTAATCTTTGTGAGTCTGAACTCATCAACAAGACATGAAAATCTACTTTGTTCCACAAATAAACAACATGAAAGATCCCCCAATCACGATCATAACTCGAGAATGTACAATACATCAAGACAGAATTCAAGAATCCAATAGTCCTTTCCATATCCCAATCAACTCTTCTCGCCACATCCAGACCATATGAACGCATGTCGCAATCACGTCATACTCATCATATAGCCATCCAACCACTCACCGAGCCATAAATCCCACTCATAAGGACACTACTGGACATAGAAGTCCAAAATTACATACTCACACAACTAAAGTCACCATGCCCAAGCTGCGGTCAAAACCCGGTCTCAACTCCTCCAGACTAGCCCATCACCAAAACACAAAAATCACATCTCGCACCTCATACCGGGCGCTCACAAACACATACGAGTGAGTGGAATAAATTCAAAGAGATATGCTTCAAGCTGAATCAATGTCGCATGATAAGGAAAGAAGGATGGAAAGTTAATCCTAAATGCTCTGCAGCCAATCTAAGATAGGTATGGACATCATCATACCGATCCACAAGATTCTACTAGACACTTGCTCATGACTTGTAGAACCTATGAACCTAGAGCTCTGTTACCAACTTGTCACGACCCCAAAATCGAACTAGTCGTGATGGCACCTAACTCAACCTGCTAGGTAAACCAATTAACAACAATCCAATTCAATTGAGATTTACCGAGAAAAATAAATGATGAAACAACTAAACTTTTACATATCTTCCCAAGGACTGGTAGTACAAATCATGAGCTTCTAAGATTTACAGTTGACAAAGCTGGTATGAAATAAATACATCATCAGTTCCAAATATACATAAACAGATTTATAAATATAAAGCTACCAAGAACAAGAGGCAGCTATAACTAGAACGTAGGTACATCTCCAATGCCAGCTCCCGCGATATGCAGCAACATCAGCTCCAAAATCTGCACGCAAGGTGCAGAAGTGTAGTACGAGTACAACCGACCCCATGTCCTCAATAAGTAACAAACCTAACCTTAGGTTGAAAGTCATGCCCAGCTTGGACAACAGTCAAAGCCCAATACCAATAGCCAAGAACAACTCCTAACAATATAATAAAAGTAGTAGAAGTAATAACTCAGATATAGGATGCTTAACTCGTTCACAGTTACGGAAAATAGGCATGCTTTTCTGGTATATCATTAAAACCCAAATCTTTCACCAAAATCACCAAAATATGAGTATATCATTAAATTGTGATTTTTGCCAAAACAACTTTCAACAACATATGAGATATTTCATTCTCAGATAGCATGAGGAAATTAAATCTATATGCTTACATGTCAATGTGCATGTGAAGTCATGAATGTCACAATACCGTTTAGCATGTGGAAATGCATCTCTACGCCTACATGCCAGGTATACATGTCAAATGTAATGCACCACAGTGATGGACTCATGTACTCACACATCTCAAAGTACTCAATCTTACAGACTCACACTCCCACTCATCACGCTCAATCACTCAGCATACTCAGTCACTCAGCACTGTACACTACATGCACTCACTGGTTGTATGTCTGACTCCGGAGGGGCGGATCCTGCCCAAGTGGTTTGATGACCTATTTGATGAGCTTCAGGGTGCCAGAGTGTTCTCTATGATCGACTTGCGTTTAGGCTATCATTAGTTGAAGATTCGGGAGCTAGATATCCCGAAGACGGCTTTCAGCACTCGGTATGGTCATTATGAGTTCTTTATGATGTCTTTTGGGCTAACCAATGCCCCAATAGCATTCATGCACTTGATGAACAGTGTATTTCAGCCCTATCTTGACTCGTTCGTCATTGTATTTATTGACGACATTCTGGTGTACTCCCGAAGCCAGGAGGATCATGAGTAACACTTGGCGTGCTGCGGTGTGCAACTCGATCCTATCAATATTAATAAAGCCTATAAGGCCTGCTGCAACGTACAACCTGATCTATATAATAATAATATATATAAATCCAAGAAGGATTGTTGCGGCGTGCATCCCGATCACATCATGAATTAATAAAACCTGCTACGACTTGCAGCCCGATCCCATCAATAACACTCACAATCCTACCATCATGCCCCAACTTAGTCATCAATCTCTCTAGTCTCTTGGGCTCACAAATCTCATGCCAATTAGCCCCAAACAATGATAACATCATGTGACAACAAATGACAACAGAGACTGAGAAATGATATGCAAATGAATGAATAAGATTGAGTAGGTAAATGCAGTTTAAGCAAATAACTCAACAGCAAAAATGACCCCAGTGGGTCTCAAAAGAATAAACATATATCCTAAATATGGTTTCTAACATGGATCACAGCTCAATTACTTTAGCACGTAGAAATTCCATGGATAAAAACAAGATTAGGTAACTACGCAGTACCACATAACCAACCAGGTTATAATCCACACGGTGCATGCCCACACGCCTGTTACCTAGCATGTGCGTCACCTCAACACCAAACACATAACAAGTATATTTAGGGGTTCATACCCTCATCACTAAGTTTAGAAGTGTAACTTACCTCGAACAAGCCAAATCCAACACCGAGCAAGCCAGACAATAATCTAGAAATTCCATCTCATGCGTACCGACCTCTGAACGACTCAAAACTAGCCAAAAGCAACTCAATAATATCAAATAATGCCAAAGGAAACAAACCCAATCGATAAAGGTCGAATCTTTAATCAAAAGCCCAAAGTCAATCAAATATTTAGACTTGGGCCTGCACCTCGGAACCCGACATAACTCACAAAATGCGATAACACATTCAATTACGATTCCAACCATACTAGTTTCACTCAAATCTGACTCCGAATCGATGTTCAAACTCGAAAATTCACTTTATGAAATTTTAGACAAAACCCCCCAAATTTCTCTTTGAAATTCATAATCCAAATGATACAAACGAAGATAGATTCATAAAATATAATTAAAACCGAGTAGAAAACACTTACCCCAATCCGCGTGGTGAAAATTGCCCAAATACTAGCTCCCCAACTCAAAATATGACAAAATCAACCAACCCTCGAATTAATACTGTTCTGCCCAGACCTTTTCGCATCTGCCTAGACCTCCGTAGGTGCGATCTCACCAGATCCTGCCACAAACCAGCCTTAACCCAATAGTTCCAAAATGATTTGAATCCCGTCTAAAACTCACCCAAGCCACTTGAGACCCCGTCCGAATATATCAACAAGTCCTGAAACATAATACGGACCTACTCGAGGCCTCAAACCACACATAACAACATCGAAATGACGAATCGCACCTCAAATCAAACTTAATGAACATTTGAACTTTCAACTTTCAAAACTCGTGCCGAACTATATCAAATCAATCCGTAATGACCTCAAATTTTGTACTCAAGACCCAAATGGCATACTAAGTTATTCCAGTTCTCAGGAGGGGTTTTGATATTTTATCACTTTTTGAGTTAGAGAGCTCGGATTTGGGCGATTTTGGAGGGGATTTTCACGTGTTGGTTTGGGGTAAGTATTCTTTATCCGAATTTGAGTATATTTTGTGATTCCAACTTTGTTTTTTTACCTTAAATTAGTGATTTGAATGGGAGAATATGAGAATTCTTGTATAAACTTTCAAAAATGTAAAAAAGAGGGTTTGAATGTCGATTTGTAGTCGGAATTTGATGATTTTTGTATGGCTGGACTCGTATCGAAATGGGTGTTCAAATTTTGTTAATTTTGTCGGGTTCCGAAGTGCGAGCTCGGGGTTGACTTTTTGGGTTGACTTCTTAGTTTTCTTTAAAGATTGAAGCTTTATTATCCGAAATTATTTTCTATGGTTTTTATTTATAATATGAAGTTATTTTGGCTAGATTTGAGTCGTACGGAGGTTGTCTCACACGAGAAGGTCATTTTAGAGTATCGGTTTAGCTTCTTTGAGGTAAGTATCTTGCCTAACTTTGTGTGGGGAAACTACTTCTTAGGATTTGGGTTAATTGTGCTATTTGTGTTATGTGAAAGCCATGTACGCAAGGTAACGAGTGGGTACACGACCTATATGTGATATTTGACCGGTTTAGATTATCTAGACACTTTCCATGCCTTTAATTGAATTGTCATAACATGTGATATCTCTCATTGTTAGTCTACTCTTACATGCTCTATTTGACGTTGTTAGCACTTGTTCTACCTCTTACTTGTTATTTTGCTCTTATATGTTTTTGTCACGACCCAAACCAATGGGCCGCTACGGGCACCCGGTACTTTACTCAACCGAGTACCAATATAACATATCTTTCTTATTACATCATCATGGGTAAGTGGGCCAGAAGGTGTATCATGAGATAAACAGAGTAAACACGAGGGAATTACCCTACATATAACGACCCAACCTGATATAAAAACTCATGCACATGACATACGGGCCTATAAGGCCAACATGATCATTTATAAACTCAAAACATAGGCCGACAAGCCCATACAAATATCCGTACACATGACATCTATCTATAAGCCTCTAAGAATACATAATTGTAATAAAGGTCGGGACAGAGCCCCGCCATACCAATCAATACATGTCCTAATGATACTAACCAAATAGCAACTCCGGAGCAAATGGAGCGCACGAACATCTTCCGCTGAGCTGATAGCCTACTTGGAGGGCTCTCAACTTTTCTATCGGGACCTGCGGGCATGAAACGCAGCGTCCCCAGGCAAAGAGACGTCAGTACAAATAATCTACCAAGTATATAAGGAATGAAAATCCGTAAATAAAAGACATAGAGAAACATGTAGTAAAAGACTCAACATGTAAGTCTGAATGGCTCTGTAAATCATTTCATATTTATAATGTCATGCATATGCGTATAAATGTCATATCATGCATAGGTATATGCGTTCATAACATCATCAAGCCTTTGAGGGCATCCCATCATATCATCTCGGCCACTGTGGGCAAAATCATCAACGTATACCAGCTGATAAGGTGGTAGTGCGTATATAACACCGTAACCTTTTCCCATATCTCATACATATATACATGTATATAACGCCATCTGGTCATGGGTCAATATACATGTATAAATAAATGTAATGCATGAGAAGTACGTCAATAAAATCTCTCGGAATGTCATAAGACCATTATGCCTTTGATTAATATCATGAAATAAACTTTATCAACTTACGTATTTTTGAGACCCATGAACATACGATAGAATAATAAGACATATGGGGAATCAAGAACATAGGACCCTCTAGTATTTCTATGAATAGAGTCATTTATGGAAGTTGTGCATTTACTCGATTCGTTTTTATCGTATGGATCATCCCAAAAAGAAAGAAGGGATAGCCTTAACATACCTGAGTCAATTCTCTTGACAATCCCTCTAACACACGTTAATTGCGACGAAACACATGACGGCAAGATCGGAGTAGGAAAAAATCCGTATGATATTCTTGAGAAAGATTGCACCGTACTCCCTTATAATTGTAACACCTCACGCTTTGAAGTTTCAAATGAATTGATTAAGATCCATCGTTACTTTGTAAGTCTTAGCAAGATTCCAATTCGGATTTTTCTCAAATACCAAATGAAAAGCTAGTCTTTCACTTTTTAACTGGAGGAAGGGAATGCTACACTAGAAAGGCGTGTCACATTCTCTAAATATCAAGAAAGCTCAACGACAAACATACAAGAAAGGAAATCTAAAGGGTTGTACCATCTTTTTCCCTTTTTGATTATATTCTTAACCAAAAGAGATAAAGGCATCTTTAAATGTTGCCACCTTGCAAAAATAATTTAAGAGTCACTTAGTGGATATCACATGTTGCTGCCACGTTAGGGAAGGGTAAGCTTATCCAAAATATTGAATTAATTAGTTAATCTCTTACTAAAATTCATAATACCATTACCCACACAATTAAGAATTATCTCACTTTACTTAAAATAATACTCACTTTTAATACACTTTATACACCTTACTATCATGGCCATGTGGTACCTTGTATGGTACTAGTCCATAAATACCGGGTATTATAGCTCAGACCGTATTTTTTCTCAAAATGTCAAACTTCGACGAAAACTCATTTTCTTCAATTCGCTTACCCTCTCTCCTTCACGATTTTACTTATCACTTGGTTGAAATAGCATAATACTTACAATTTCAAAATAATCTCATTCCCGAGCTTACGTCGATTTATTTATGACGTACTTTCACGTATGAAAATATGGGGTGTAACATCATTCCCCCCGTTGGAACATTCGTCCTCGAATGTTGACTGATGCACTTATCATTCTCATAACCCGTAGCTATTGCGAATACTTTAATACTCTTCTTGCCATTTAGGCAACTATTATTTGAATAAATCCAAAGGCTAGTGCATTCCCCCCTTTAGGCCTCTTTTCTCACACCATGACTCATGGTCGGAATCATTCCAATCTTGTAATTGTTGCTATCTTTTATCATGCAACATGTATGACTCTGACTTTGTAAGTGCGCCTATACGACTCTTCTCTCCTTTTTCATCCTGCTTTTAGCCAATTCCTAGGCCTCATTTTGTGAACATATACAGAGCTTAATAAGATGTCCTTCTTGGCATCTATAAGTACAATAAATTTTTCGCTCGATACTTTGTTGAACTTACGAATTTTGTTATATCTTACTTCATAGACCCGATTATCCATTCGTATGACTTTACCACATCTAGGTAGTTCATACTATACCATAACTCTTACTCTGATTTATCGTTACTGAGGTCTTCTACCAAACTCCAAGTTACTCTCGTTGCTTATCCTATATGTATAAGTCTAAGTCCTTTAATGCTTCCTCATTACTGTTCATCTTTAAAATGATGGCCTAATCTCAACTCATACTTTATAACTTTTATCCATCCATTGTTGATTCACCTCAATGTTGATCTACAATCTACTACTGATAACTTGAAACCTCTTACGTAATACATTGACACTAGGGCTTATGTTGCATCGAGGAATATTTGAAGTGATTTTCCTGATCCACCTAGGGGCGATACCATACTTCCATAACCGTATTGTCATAGTATCCCAATGTGATTCACCTTATGTGGGTATTTTAATCCTGTACAATTCATGAAATCCCTTTTTTTTTCTTTTTCAAATCATTACTCGATCGAAGGGCCAAACATCATCCTTTACCTATCAT
Source organism: Nicotiana tomentosiformis (assembly GCF_000390325.3). Lineage (NCBI taxonomy): Eukaryota > Viridiplantae > Streptophyta > Magnoliopsida > Solanales > Solanaceae > Nicotiana > Nicotiana tomentosiformis. The sequence continues at coordinate 52,972,009 of NC_090817.1, forward strand.
AATTACACCCTTATTCTACTACCAGGTTAAATGCTATTAGTCTTAGACTCCTTTGAGTTCATTCAGGCTATATTAAACTTTTTATAACTTAGAGAAACCATCAGCTCTCTTATTTTCATGGGCTTAATCCTGAGGAGTTATCCATTCTCGTCACATTCTCACTCGCCCTTTCTTATCCTTACTCCCATCTTCCTAAAACCTTGTCGTTTTACCATACTTTAGCTTGCGACCTACACATATCTATTTATACTACTCACAACCTTCCTTCAACTTGCTAGATCCCATATAGCAATGGGGGCTTCTTCATATGATAGCTGCTCTGATACCACTTTTGTAACGACCCATGTATGTTATTCTCGTAACAAACATAGATGAAACATGGAATAAAGAATTCCGAGTGTAAGTCTAAATCACTTTGTAAATCCTGAAACATTTATAATGTCCTGCACGTGCGTATAAATGTCGTGTCATACATAGGTATAGGTGTACATAACATCATCAAGCCTTCAAGGGCATCCCATCATATCATCTCGGCCACTGTGGGCAAAATTATTCACATATACCAGCTGATCAGGTGGTGGTGCATATATAACACCGTAACCTTTTCTAATATCCCATATACATATAAGTACACATATATATATATATATATATACGCGTATATAACGCTATCTGGTCATGGGACAATGTGCATGTATAAATGAATGAAATGCATAAAAATATGTTAATATGATCAATATACCTTTCGGACAAACTTTATCAACTATGTATTTCCTGAGACCCATGAACAAAAGATGTGATAATAAGATACATGGGAATTCAAGAACATAGGCACATCTAATACTCCTATGAATAGAGTCATTTATGAAAGTTGCATATTTTGCTCGTTTCATTTGTATCATTTGGATCATGCCAAAAAGAAAGAAGGGATAGCCTTAACATACCTGAGCCGATCCTCTAGACAATCCTTCAAACATATGCCAATCGCGACGAAACACGTAATAACTAGATCGAAATAGGGAACAATTCATATGAAATACCCGAAGCAATAACGTTGCTATGCAAAGATAATCTTGGCTGAAGATTTTCTTTAAGAACTTACCAATAACGTTGCTATTTGGAAAATCATCTTTGTTGAACTCTTTCTTAATAGATAAGAAATAACATTAATGTGTAAGGAATCTTCGCTGAAACTCTTAGAAAGAACGTTACTTTCCTTGAAATCCTTTCTTAAGAGAAAATAAATGTTATCCTTACTTTTAGGTAGGCCCCACATAATTAATCTTGGAGTCACATAACCTTTCCAAGTGTGACGCCTTTAAGTCTTTCAATAGTCATAAATTGGGAAACACGTTGGGGAGGGGTTAAGCTTATCCCAAGTTTATTAATTAATTACCCACTAATTTTAATTAACTTGTTAATTCTCCCATTAACTAATAATTCTCATAATTAAGAATTATCTCAAATTACTTAAAATACTACTCACTTTTAATACACTTTACGTACCCTACTATCGTGGTCATGGGGTTCCTTGTATGGCACTAGTCCATAAATACCGGGTATTATTGCTCGGACCGTATTTTATCCCAAATCGACAACCTTCAACGGAACTCATTTTCTTTGATTCGTTTACCCTTTATCCTTTACGGCACTTACTTATCGCTTGTTATAAGTAGCATAAATGCATATAACCTCAAGATAATCTCATCCTCGAGTCTACGTTGATTAACTGAAGGGAAAACTTTAACATACGAAAATGCGAGATGTAACATCCTTCCTCCCTTAGAAACATTCATCCTCGAATGTTTAAATCCCCGGGATCTATATAAACTTTGGCAGAGTCGCCTTTGCAACAATACTACTACTAACTCTTCCTGTAGAAACTCAATAATTCAACACCACATAGGACCACAATCATCAATAACGACAATGACCTCACACGACCAATGACAAGAACTAACACAAGAATCCATACACGTACCTTAAGGTTGTGATGTCTCGATCGGACCCTTCTCTGGAAGAGGAAATAAGTGAGGATATTTAGACTTCATGTCTTCTTCGGCCTCCCAAGTCATTTCTTCCACATTGTTGTTTCTCCAAAGTACTTTTACCGAAGCTACGTCTTTAGTTTTCAATCTCTGAACCTGTCTGTCTAATATAACAATGGGAGCTTCTTCATATGATAGATGCTCTGTGACCTGAACGTCATCAACTGACATGATTCTGGAAGGATCTCTAATACATTTACGGAGCATAGACACATGAAAGACTGGATGTACATACTCCAAGTCCGAAGGCAAGTCTAACTCATATGCTACCTGGCCTACCTTGCGTATGATCCTATATGGCCCTATGTACCGAGGGCTAAGTTTTCCTTTCTTACCAAACCTCATAACACCTTTCATCGGTGTTACCTTTAGGAATACCCAGTCGTCAACCTGAAACTCCAAGTCCCGTCGTCGATTATCCGCATAAGACTTCTGACGGATATGAGCTGCTAATAGCCTTTCTTGTATAAGCTTAACTTTCTTGATTGTCTGTTGTACCAATTCTGATCCTACTAACGTAGCTTCCCCAACATCGAACCACCCTATAGGCGACCTACACTTTCGTCCGTAAAGAGCTTCATATGGAGCCATCTGAATACTAGAATGGTAGCTATTATTATATGTGAACTCAATAAGCGGCAGATGATCATCCAAGCTACCCTTGAAGTCTATCACACAAGACAGTAACATATCCTCAAGTGTCTGAATAGTACGCTCAGCCTGTCCGTCTGTCTGGGGATGAAATGTTGTACTAAGACTTACCTGAGTCCCCAATCCTCTTTGGAAGGACCTCTAGAAGTTAGCTGTAAATTGAGCTCCTCCGTCCGAGATAATAGATACAGGGACACCATGTTGTCGTACTATCTCCTTAATATAAAGCCTTGCATAATCCTCTGCGGAATATGTAATCCTAATGGGCAGAAAATGGGCTGATTTTGTAAGCCTATCAACAATCACCCATATAGAATCGAACTTACGCTAGCTATGAGGTAATCCTATGATGGGATTAGTTCCCATTGCCCTTGAGACAACAAAAAGAGTATAGGCCATAAAGTCATATCCTCATTTCGAGAAATAAGTTCGTGACTCCAACGCGACTACCAAAAGGAAAAGTTAGATCCGAGAGTAATAGAAATCAATATGGCCTGGTGGACAAGATAAACTAAACATGAATTGGGGACTCAGTGATTTGATAATAGTCGGCATCATGAGAATTTCTGATTGCGTTCCGGCGATAATAGGATGGACAACAGAAGAATACACCCTTTAAAGGTCATTCAGGAAGACGCTTCCTTAAAGCAAGCAAGGTGAGCAAAGTTAAGCTTAAGAGACTGTATGTGCCAGTTACACTAAGTGTCACCCTCACGAGTAAGGAATTTTGTTATCCTTGGTACAGAAGGATTACCGCGAGGCGAGTAAGGATCATCGATGATGTGGAAAGATGCCAAAGATGAAGAGGTAAAAACATCTATACGTAGATCATCGTAGCACTAAATCTTAGTACTCCCCTAAAGGGGGAGAATATGGGGTGATGTGGCATTAAGTTAGAATTAAGCGGTTCTAGTAATTAGGGGAGAATATGGAGTGATATGGCATTAAGTCAGAATTAAGCAGTTCTAGTAATTATGGAATGGTAAAGGAAGAATGCGATAAAAATGAAAAAAAGGATGAGATTGCACTTATTCAAATACTACAGATATGCTACGATTCTAGAACATTGTGCAAACACTGTCGCGCCCCTTCTTTCTCACGAAATCGGGCTTCGACATCGTGACAACTCTTTTAAAGGAAGGGTACTAAAAGAGAGAGTTGCCACCTAATGGATTAAGGTGCGTTAGTGCACCTATATTTGCAAATAACGCTGGATTAAGCAGTTCGCGTCACCAAAGATCGGGTAAGGGCTCAAATTACCTTGAGGAGAAAGTGTTGGGCACTCCTCGAGGTCCACAACAGTGGGTCCTGGCCGAACCCAAATTTTATGAATTAGTCTAAGAGAAGGGAAGCATTTGGCCTAAAGGATCACCCCGTGAAATATAAATAATATTTCGTAACTCCCTAAAGATGGGGTGTTACTCATATTATTCAGCGGACACAGACTATCATCTCCTGCTACCCGATTAGTATCCTTAAGTTGTTTACCTAAAGCGCACTAGTCATTTCTAAGTCGTACTCTATGCGTGCACTACCCGTCCCATGCCTATGGTCCAGGAGGCATTTGGAGCACTATTTCAGGGTGGTTCTAGACTTTAACTTAGGTTGCTCTAAATGGAAAATACTAGGCGACAAGCAAAACATTTAGGACTTTCACATATAAGCAAATAAGGGCTCAAGTTAGCCTCCGAATTTAGACAACAAATGCACGCCAAACTGATTAACATTGACAGATTTTAATGAGTTAAGGTTGCAGAATCCTATAGGCAGGATCTCTATGTGATACCAAATTAATGAGCAGGCAGCTACACGTAAAAGCCATTTCCTAAATAAATTTCCAGAAACCTACATAATTTGCCTACTGATTTTAAGCATAAGGGGATTAAACCTATAAGCATGATGTCTAGGTGTTCGACTCAATAATAAATAATGGTAATCATGTAAGGATATTCAAAATTACTTATTTAGTCCTATAGGCATATTTTCTAGTGATCATAATGACACAGTGTCGAGAACTCCTGAATAAACGAGAAAGATGATAATTAAACTGATTAAGACCATTAGGCATGCTTTCTACAATTTAATCCGATTTTAGATCCTATAGACATGATCTCTACAATTTGTGAATAAAGCAGCATGTAAATGCATATTGAATCATACAATTCCCTATAGGCATGGTTTCTAATAAGCAGAAATAGAACACAATTGAACCAAGTATTGAAACCATAGGCAGGATTGCTAACATATAATGACTGAACATAATAGGATACCTATAGGCATGATTTCTAACACACGATAACTAAACACACATTATTGAACCTATAGGTAGGATTTCTACCCAATTTATTACAAGTTTAAGATAAAAATCCCTTTCCAAATTTCACTAATACCCCAAATGTTATTACAATAATTATTACAGACCCAGAATGAATAACATGAATTACATAGGAGAGTAATTATAGGGAGCCTACAGCAGGCCCAAAATACACCTGGACAGGCCTGGCCTTTATTCTCACAAATCACAACAGTCTCCAAGTTACACACTCATACACATACGACAACTAGGAATTGAATGATTCACCCAGTGAGCACAAGATAGAGTTGAGCATATAGAACCAAGGCCCTAGTGTGTCAGAGTTCCCAAGGGCTTCAAGAACCCAGGGCAGTGCTCACACTAGGGTGGTTAACAAGAATAGTTCAGAGGAGGGATTAGGGACCAAATCCTAGTGTGTTAGAGTTCACAAGGGTCTCTAATAAACCTTGAGTAGTGCTCACATTAGGGAGGCCAAAGGACAGAACTTGGGCAGCGTTGGCTAAGAATAGGATTTAAAGGTGCTTAGGTGACAGAGAAAGAAAGACCAAAATTGAGAAGACAAGAATTGAGGATTTAAACAGACATGACCAAATTGAGTCAACAAGCAAACACTTTAATAGAACTTAAAAAAAGAACTAGTTTAATGAAACTGATAAACAAGTTTCAAACTCAGCACAGTAGCAGTCACATGCTAAAAGTTGGCAAAGAACATGTTTGCAAGTTTGGCAAAGTCATAGGTGTAGAATGAGTTAAAGCATGCTGAATCATGTTAAGTACATGACCTAGTATTATTATCAAGAAAACCAGAACAACATCATAGAAGGGGGGGAGGGCATCATGCTTACAGTCATAAGTCAAGACACACACACTCAGTAAAATCATGTTAAGTAGCAGGTAACTTTGTTATAATGATCTAACCAAAGGTGATCCAGTTTGTATTAAAGAATAAAGCAGCAATTCGAACATGATAAGACAACTATTCCAAATTACAAACAAACACTAGAGGGGGTGTGGGATCGAGTGATCATGTTAATACAATAGCAAAGAGGCAGATTATAACTAGTAATAAGAGTCACATATGTGAGGCATTCACTGCAGGGATTCAGGGTAAGGGGATAAACATGTTCATAGGCATTCAAGGATTGATACGCTAAGTGGATAGACCTTAAATAAGTTCAAGTAACTTCAACACAAGTAACATTAGGGGCAATTAAGTGTTAAAGGGACTAAGACATACAGATTTTATAGAGCTATACTTAAACACCCTTCCAAAGCATATTGGATAACAAATTCAGTAGTAATCACATATACAAATCAGGGACATGTAAGAATGAAACTGCAGAAGTTAGGTGACTCACCAGTTAAGCAAAAACAAAATGCACAAAGTATGGAAGTCCACAGTATATAGCAAGATTTCAGAGCTGACTGGCCTTGGCTTCCAACCGGCCAAAGTTAGAGTATAGAATGCAAAATTAGAATAACCTTAGGTCTAGTAAGTCTATAGTGAGTTCAAAAGGTAGTCAAAGGTCCTTTCAAAAGGGAATGGGGGAAGAGTATATATATAGTGATAGAAATGAGCACATAAACATGGAAACAAATCAGTCATATGCAAGAAAATATTTCAGAATCAGTTATAGGTAATTTAGGGCACAAATAAAGGGATTCAACAAATCATGGAAACACCCGAGATTATTCAGAATATTTAAGGTAAATACACAGACATACCAAAACACAAATCGTTCAGACTTATTAAGGCAGACTTTAAAGGACACATAAATAATATCGAAACAAAAATTATTCAGAATATTTCAGCAAATATTAAAGGAAACACAAATAATACCAAAACAAATATTATTCAGAATATTTAGACAAATATTAAAGTAAAAGTCAGGGAAAACATAAGGAAAGAAAGTAATCAAACACAGAAAGGAAAGATTCACCAGAATTGGTAAGAAAAGGAGAAAGTTTCAAACCCTAGTTTTAGGAAAAGTGCTAAATCATTGGAAAATAAAGTAAAAATCGCACAGAATAAGACGAATAGAAGAGGAATAACATTAAAAATTAGAAAATCGGACCTTTTTTGGTCCGATTGAAAGGGTTTGAAAACCCTAATTTGGGGTAGGTAAGAATCATCAACAGATATGAAGAATATTCATTACTCACAAAGAACCAATGATGAACATAGACGGAATGGCCACATAAATTAGAGGTGTGAACCGATTTGGTTCGATTTTGGCAAGATTTGCTTGCCATGTTAGGCAAGCAACTAAGTAAGATCATATACGAGTGGCCAGTGGTGAGGAGAGGTAAATAAGGTAAGGGAATCCATGGTGGATTCCGTTTTGGGGCCGAATTTGGAGGGGGGGGGGTTGATAGGAACGGCGGCTAGGGTTCATGAGAGATGAGAGACAAGGGAATTCCAGGGCGGCGAGGTGGTATAGAATGATTAGGGTTAGGGGTTTAGGTTGGTTTAAAGGGCAGGGTGTAACGTGGACCGTGGATCTTAGAGATCAACGGTCACGATTTAAAGGGGTCCTGGGTCGGGTGTTTAAATGGGTATGGGGATTGGGCTAATGGGTCTTGGACCAAGGGTATTGGGCTGGTATAAATCCGAAAATAGAAGATTTTAGGGCTAGATGGTAAATACCCACTATTTAACAAATAAATAATTTATAAAATAATTAATAAATAAAAAAATATCATTTGTACATGAAAATGATTAAAAATAATTACTTAACATTATAAAAATATAAAAAGTCATTTTCTGTATGAATAATATAATTATATAAACATATGGGCTATTATTGCAAAATATGCAATTTGGCCCTAAATAATGCAAATGTAATTATGATAAATGCACTGAAAACCTCATATTGGTATAAATGATAAGTTTAGATAATTAAATCATCATAAAAAAAAATTTTAGGCTAATTATTGGATATTTATATAATAAAAATACAGAAATAAATTGATTTAAAGTCTTTACAAATTATGGAAAACTATGAAAAATACTTGTGTATGCTTGTAAATCAAATGATGATGCATGTGCGCTATTTTGAAGGTATATATATATATATATATATATATATATATATATATATATATATATTTGGAAAATATGAAGGAAAAATTGGGTATGAATAGCTGCCCCTCTTTACCCGGGAAGGATGAAAGAGTTGTCGGGTAAAGAAATGATGATCGATTTTGACCGAACGGGGTGATTTTGAAAAATATGGGTCGGACCCTGATTTTTGAGCTGCCTACATATCCCTGATTTTACAGAAATCATGACATGTGGATTACTAGATCCAACGGTGGAATAAACCGATGGAGTTATTGTAAGAACGGACAAGATATTCTAGATAAGACGATATCGAGATTGTAAACGGATGTATCTGGGAATGGTTATGGATATTTGAATGGTTATCATATGGAAATCGGTAACAGATGGTGGATGGTTACGTTTGAAATAATTGCTGGACATGAACGTTGAATGGAAACCGGAGCGAAGATTGCTCCAGTTAAGAGAACGGTTACTTCTTGGATCACCTGCAAACTCAAAATACGATGCATACAAATACATATAGAATATTGCATAAATTTAAGCATGATGTAAATTCCCTCTGGACTATGGAGATTGTCTTTGGACGGTGAGGATGACGTTCTTAGACCGTGATGTCCCGGGCCATGAATTATGAGATAGGGGATTCACAGGCCATGAAATGATGTTCTCGGGCTATGAAGATGGTGTCTCCGAACTATGATGCCTTTGAATAATGATGTGAAATATTGAGAGATCCTCAGGCCATGGCATGATGTCTTCCGGTTGTGAGGATGATGCCTTCGGACTATGACACCTTCGGAAAATTTGGCTATGCTTCAGCCCATGAGATGCAAAGACATGATGCTTGAGATGAAACAAGACAGAGCTTAGTCTTGTGTAGAATCGGGGGCAGAGCTTAGCCTCGAGAGAAGAGAATAATGCAAGGTTTTGAATAGCGCATCATTTGTGGTTATGCAAGGAGAGACAATGCTTAGTCTTGTGCAAGATTGGAGACAATGCTTAGTCTTGTGCAAGGTTGGAGACAATGCTTAGTCTCATGCAGGATTGGAGACAATGCTTAGTCTCGTGCATTATGAAGGCAGAGCTTAGCCTTATATAATTAAGGAGGCATGGATTAGCCTCATGCAAGTTGGGAGACAATGCTTAATCTCGTGCAAGATTGGAGACAATGCTTAGTCTCGTGCATTGGGAAGGCAGACCTTAGCTTTATGCAATTGAGGAGGTAGGTCTTAGCCTCATGCAAAATGGAGACAATGCTTAGTCTCGTGCTATAGGAAAGGCAGACCTTAGCCTTATGAAATTAAGGAGGCAGGGCTTAGCCTCATGCAAGATGGGAGACAATGCTTAGTCTCATGCAATAGGAAAGGCAGAGCTTAGCCTTGTGAAATAGAGGAGGCAGGGCTTAGCCTCATGCAAGATGGGAGACAATGCTTAATCTCGTGCAAGATTGGAGACAATGCTTAGTCTTGTCTATTGGGAAGGCAGAGCTTAGCTTTATGCAATTGACGAGGCAGGGCTTAGCCTCATGCAAAATAGAGACAATGCTTAGTCTCGTACAATAGGAAAGGCAGATCTTAGCCTTATGCAATTAAGTAAACAGGGCTTAGCCTCATGCAAGATGGGAGACAATGCTTAGTCTCATGCAATAGAAAGGTAGAGCTTAGCCTTGTGCAATTGAGCAGGCAGGGCTTAGCCTCATGCAAGATGGGAGATAATGCTTAGTCTCATGCAATAGGAAAGGCAGAGCTTAGCCTCATGCAAAATGGAGACAATGCTTAGTCTCATGCAATAGGAAAGGTAGAGCTTAGCCTTGTGCAATTTAGGAGGCGAGGCTTAGCCTCATGAGAGATGGGAGACAATGCTTAGTCTCATGCGATAGGAAAGGCAGAGCTTAGCCTTGTGCAATTAAGGAGGCAAAGCTTAGCCTCATGCAAAATAGAGACAATGCTTTGTCTCATGCAATGAATAGATAATAAGTGATAGTAGAGTATTTCTTAGCTGGAGATATGTTTGCGTTTGGTAGCTTTGTTGTTATGAAGATAGTGATTCTAAGGTGCGCACGTACTTGCGGCTATTCCTTGTTCCTGTATCCAAAGGAAAAATTGTGAGTTTTACGAGGAGGTCAGTTTGTGCCTCCGCCTTCTTGCTTTGCTTTGCTTTGCATTGAAATCCTGCTCGAGTTACCATGGGTAGCATCTGGCTAAAAAAACGCTTTCCGAAAAATATGTGTGCATAGTTATTTAAAACACAGTAATATTAAGTAAATTAGAATAACCAGTAACTGTGACATTATCTGAGATATTGCAACCTTATTGCCATATAATTTTGTGGGTCCTCCTCAAAATTCTGCCCCAGTTATTCAGACAATTTTCTGGATATTCCGCAAACAGTGCCGTTGGCTGAGCTTGCCCTGGAATTTTGAGGGTCCTCCTCAAAATTCTGCCCCAGTTTCTGATTGTGGGGAAAATGAGAATTTTATTGAATTGTGACCGAACCCATAGGGCTTCCTACGTATCCCCTCTTAAATGGGAATCAGGTCAAGCGTAGTTTAATTCCATCAGATGAAGATATGCGAATATTCTAAACATAATATCTTTTGACTGCGTCTGAATTGATAGGCTTTAGCCAAACCTCTCCGTCCATTTCTGTGAGTATGAGTGCTCCTCCTGTTAGTACTCGGTGAACCATGTAGGGCCCTTGACAATTGGGCAAAAATTTCCCTTTGGCTTAATCTTGATGTGGGAAGATCCGCTTCAGTACCAACTGCTTCGGTGCGAACTGTCTAGGTTTGACCCTTTTGTTGAAAGATTTGGACATCCTATTTTGATAGAGTTGACCATGACACACTACATTCATTCTTTTCCCATCAATGAGAGCTAATTGTTCATAGCAACTTATTATTCATTCTGCATCACTGAGTTCAGCTTCTTGTATAATTCTTAAAGAAGGAATTTCAACCTCGGCAGAAATGACAGCTTCGGTACCGTAGACCAGCAAATAGGGAGTTGCCCCGGTTGATGTGTGGACGATGGTCTGGTACCCCAATAAGGCAAATGGTAACCTCTCGTGCCACTGCTTGTGGTTGTCTACCATCTTCCTCGGTATTTTCTTGATATTCTTGTTCACGGCCTCCAGGGCTCCATTCATTTGAGGCATGTATGCTGTGGAATTCTTGTGCTTGATTTTGAAGGTCTCGCACATAGCTTTCATTAGGTCACTGTTGAGATTGGCGGTGTTGTCGGTGATGATGGACTCTGGAACTCCGAATCAGCAAACAATACAATCTCTGACAAAATCTGCAACGACTTTCTTGGTTATAGCTTTGTAGGATGCAGCTTCGACCCATTTTGTGAAGTAGTCTATGGCCACTATAATGAACCTATGCCCGTTTGAAGCGGCACGCTCGATTGGTCCAATGACGTCCATTCCCCAAGCGGCAAAAGGCCAAGGTGCACTCGTTGCATTGAGTTCATTTGGCGGCACCTGTATCATATCTGCGTGTATTTGGCACTGATGACATTTCCGGACATACCTGATGCAGTCTATTTCCATAGTCATCCAAAAATAACCTGCCCTCAGTATCTTCTTGGCTAAAATAAAACCATTCATGTGTGGTCCGCCAGTTCCAGAGTGTATCTCTTCGAGCAGTTTGGAAGCTTCCTTGGCATCAACACACCATAATAATCCTAAGTCTGGAGTCTTTCTATACATAATTCCTCCACTTTGGAAGAAATGGTTGGACAATCATCGGAGCGTGCATTTTTGGGTATGATTTGCATGCTCCGGGTACTCTCCTTTTGCTAAGTACTACTTGATATCATAGAACCATGGATTCCTGTCTGCTTCTTCTTCAACATGAGCACAGTAAGCTGGCTGATTATGAATCCTTACTGCAATGGGGTCGATGAAATTCTTGTCCGGATGTTGTATCATGAGGACAAAGTGGCCAATGCGTCTGCGAACTCATTCTGGATTCTCGAGACATGTCTAAACTCTATCTTTGTGAACCTCATCATCATCTCTTGAACATGATATAGATATGGTAATATCTTGGTATTCTTTGTAGCCCATTCTCCCAACACATAATGTACGAGAAGATCTGAATCACCAATTATTAGTAATTCCTAGATATTCATGTCAACGCTCAAATTGAGCCCCAATATACAAGCCTCATATCCTACCATATTATTGGTGCACGGAAATCTGAGTTTTGTGGATACCGGATAATGTTGATCGGTTTCTGACACTAAAATGGCTCCAATACCCACTCCTTTGAAATTTGTGGTTCCTTCGAAAAACATTCTCCACCCGTTGTAGGCTTCAGTGATATCTTCTCCTACGAATGATACTTCTTCATTAGGAAAATACATTTTTAGTGGTTCGTATTCTCCTGCTATAGGATTTTCTACAAGATGATCCGCTAATACTTGTCCCTTAACCACCTTCTGAGTCACATAGACGATGTCGAATTCACTCAACAATATCTACCATTTTGCCAGCTTCCCTGTAGGCATGGGTTTTTGGAAGATGTACTTCAGAGGATCCATCATTGATATGATATATGTGGTATAGGCATAGAAGTAGTGCCTCAGTGTCTGGGCTATCCAGGTCAAAACATAGCAGGTCCGTTCCAGCAAAGAATACCGTGCTTCATAGGGTGTGAACTTCTTACGCAGATAGTATATGGCATGTTCTTTCCTTCCCGTCTCGTCGTGTTGTCCCAAGACACAACCTAAAGCCCCATCTAATATGGATAGATAGAGTAGCAGTGGTCTACCAGGTTCTGGCGGGACAAGGACTGGCGGTGTGGACAAATATTCTTTGATTATGTCAGAAGCATTCTGGCAGTCTTTAGTCCATTTGGTTGCGGCATCCTTCTTTGCTGGAACGTCCCAAGAAGCTCATCACGTCTTTCTTGTTCTTTGGAGGTGGCAAATCCTGGATTGCCTTGACCTTTGATGGGTCTAGCTCAATTCCTAGGCGACTGACGATGAATCCTAATAATTTTCCTGCAGGGACCCCGAAGGCACATTTTGCGGCATTCAATTTCAAATTGTACCTCCGAAGCCGATCAAAGAATTTCCTCAAGTCTGCTATGTGATCTGTACTTTTTTTGGATTTGATGATGACGTCATCCACATATACCTCTATCTCCTTGTGTATCATGTCATGGAAAATAGTTGTCATGGCCCTCATATAAGTGGCCCCAGCATTCTTCAGACCAAACAACATCATTTTATAGCAGTACACCCCCCATGGTGTGATAAAAGATGTCTTTTCGGCATCCTCTACATCTATCCAGATCTGATGATATCCCGCGAAGCAATCCACAATGGATTGGAGTTCATGCTTGGCGCAGTTGTCGATCAGTATTTGTATGTTGGGTAATGAAAAATCATCTTTGGGACTTGCTTTGTTTAGGTCCCGATAATCGACGCATACTCTGACTTTCCCATTCTTCTTCGGAACTGGCACGATGTTAGCCAACCAAGTTGGATATTCAACAACTCTGAGAATCTTAGCTTTGATCTGCTTGGTGACTTCTTCTTTGATTTTCAAACTCATATCTGGCTTGAACTTTCTGAGTTCTGCTTTACCGGCGGACACATTGGGTTGGTAGGTACTTTATGAGCCACTATGGACGTGCTCAAACCGGTCATATCATCATATGACCATGCAAAGATATCCTCATTTTCCTTCAGGAAATGAGTGTATTCTTTTGTCTCTGATGGTGACAGGTGAATGCTTACACATGTTTCCTTGACTGTTTTGGAGTCTCCTAGATAAACTATTTCAGTCTCATCCAAATTGGACTTAGGCTTATTTTCAAAGTTTTTCACTTCTCTGATAATTTTCTCGGGTATTATATCCTCTTCCATATCCTCTGAATCATTATCCTTATGTTGCATTGTCTCATTACATGTCACAGTCGTAAGTTCATCGGGATAGGTAGTAATAATGCTGTAGAGAAAAAACATAAAGAATAATAATAAATACTAAAAACAATAATGCATTTAGCTAAATCTTGAAAAAGTCAAACAGTTACAGCTCGATGACCCGAGCAATTATTTCAAAACAAAACATGCTTAAAAAAAATGTTGAAAATGTCTTAAATGCTCATAAAAATTGCTTTTAAAATAAATGATGCTAATTGCCAGGCTACCCAGGAACTCGATGAGCCCTTAATGGTGCAACAGTCCAGTTCTTGAGAACAACTCCTTTCTCCACGGTCTGAATAATGAGGCCTTCCTCCTCCTCCTCCTCAACTATCGCACTGCAATCCATGTCTTCATCATCCAAGAATAGAATCCTTATACCGGCTAGAACTTCATCTTCTTCGGACTCCCACATCATGTCAGCTTGATAAAATGACTGGCTCAAATGTGGTACTGGTTGCTCTAGAGGGTAATAAGGACCATGCCATGGTGGCGACCAATTCTGATACTCGTGCCAGGTGTATTCATACCAAAGCCCAAAGGTTGTGCCATGGCGCTTTAGCTATATTGGTTTGGTGATCCCCCGGAGATTCTTACCGAGACCTTTGCCAGGCTCATACCCTGTCCATGCCAATATGCCTTCTATCTTACTACTCCACCATTTGTCCTTTTCAATTGCGTTGACGTGCTCGATGTGATGGTATGTTTCTCCACCCAACTTCCTTCTATTCTCGATGATCGGAACAGTTTTAGTGGTGTAAATGGGATCACTTCCGTCCCCATGGATGATCACTTCCTGATAGTTCCACTCAATCTTCACGACCTGATGTAGAGTAGAAGCTACGGCCCCAGCGGCATGTATCCAAGGTCGTCCCAACAATAGGTTGTAGGTAGCAGATATGTCCAACACTTAAAACTCAACATCAAACCAGGTTGGGCCCATCTGTAGGCTGAGGTTGGTTTCCCCAATTGTGGCCCTTTGAGACCCATCAAATTCTTTCATATTCATACTTCATTCTCGTATCTCATGCAGGCCTTTACCCAATATTTTCAGAGTAGTTAGTGGATATATGTTAAGACTCGAACCCCCATCTATCAGGACTTTGGCAATGAACTTATCCTCAAACTGCACTGTGATATGCAGTGCCCTGTTATGACTTAGTCCTTCTGGTGGTAGCTCGTCTTCATGAAAATTGATCTTGTGGATTTCCAACACTTGTCCGATCATATTGTCCATCTCTCCACTGGTAATGTTGTTGGGTATATAAGCCTCATTCAACACTTTCATCAACACATTCCTGTGTGCCTCAGAATTCTGCCGTAGTGATAGAATGGATATCTGAGCAGGGGTTTTGTTCAAATGATCAACCAAAGAATACTCCCTTGCTTGCACCTTTCTCCCAAGATCATCCGGGCTGGTTTTAATAATGGGCTGCCTGGAAACGGCTTCATTACTTGTTCCCCCCAAATGCTCGGGCGTGTAAACCCTACCAGTTCTGGTCATACCTTGTGCAGCACCGATTTCTTCCATTTTCCCCTTTCCCTTCCTTCTTGCTTCCACAACATAATCCCATGGTATAACATTAGACTTATAAAACGGTGTAGGTGCTACCATCACGGTGAAGGGTGTTGTTACATCAACCTTAAACGGAGTTGGTGCAGCTACCTCAACTTCAATTGGTGCCTGCGTTTGTATCATGATAGGTGTGAGAGTGACTGTAGATGTTTCAGGATTATCCCCTTCTCGAATGAGTCCAATTGACCCCTCTGAGTCCCATTCTTCATCGGTCTCTATCATGTTTACCCCTCCGCCCCTGTGATCCGGGAGAGGATTGTTACGGACATTGGGTGCAGCCTCCTTTGCCTGTATGACTTTGGTGTCAATTAATGTCTGAATCTTATCCTTCAAAGTACGACACTCATCAATACCTTTCATGCCTGAGTGATAGGCACATGTATTATTTGGATTGACCCATTAAGAGGAATTTTCCATGGAGACAGCGGGAATGGGAGTGATATAACCGGCAACCTTCAGTCTCTCGTACAGTTGGTCTATAGGTTCAGCAATTGGGGTGTATTGTCTGGGTGGTCTGCGGTCAAAATTTGGTCTACGTTTTTGGTAGTTTTGGCAGGCTGGTGGTGAGTGGTAGTATGCGGGTTGGGTGTTATAGGTATGGTAAGTGGTGGCAGGCTGTTGGTATGTAAGAGGTGAAGGCTGATATGTGGGTGGAGGTATTTGGTATGTGAGAGGAGACTTCAGACCTTGGGCTACCATTACTGCACCTACTTCTTTCTTCTTGGAGATACCTCCTGACTGCAGGGCCTTATTTGTGGCTTGGAGTGCTTCAAAATGTTTCACCATTCCGCTTTTGATCCCTTCTTCTATTCTCTCTCCCAACTTGATGATATCAGAAAATTTATGGTTTTCAATAACTATCAATCTTTCGTAGTATTGCGAATCCTGAGCTCTGACGAAGAACTTATTTATCTGTTCTTCTTCCAGTGCTGGCCTTACTTTTGCAGCTTCAGACCTCCACCGAGTAGCATACTCACGGAAAGTTTCCGTTGGCTTCTTCTTAAGATTTTGAATGTAGAAAATGTCTTGTGCGTTTTCTGTGTTAAACCTGAACCGATCCATGAAATCTGATGCCATGCTTACCCAATTAACCCATTTCTTTGGGTTCTGACTGATGTACCAAGACAGGGCATCTCCAGTGAGGCTTCTCATGAACAGCTTCATGCAGATTCTTTCATACCTGCCAACTCCTACAAGCTTATCACAATATGTTCTCAAGTGCACCTTTGGATCACCAGTTCTGTCGAACATTTCAAACTTAGGAGGTTTGTAACCCTCTGGTAGTTCTACATTTGGCTGAATACACAAATATTCATAATTCAAACCCTCAACGCCTTTGCCTCCTTCGACATTTTGAACCCTGTCGGTAAGTTTCTTGAGTTCCTCTGCCATGTTCTTGATGAGCATGTCCTTCTCGGCAGATTCGGGTATGTATAGGGTTTGTTGTGGGGGTGTGGGGTAAGGTTTCCACATATATGGGATTACTTTGGTGGACTCCGGGAATCTGGGTGTAATGGTGGTCATTGGTTGAGTTTTGTGGGTCAGGAGTAGGCTGTGGTGCATTCTGAGGAGTGTGGTATGTGGTTGTTTGTGGGTACTCGGTCGGATGATGATGATGCTGTGGAGGAGTTGGTGCTGCTGGAGGATTAGGATTTTGGGGAGGCATGGCATATTGATGAGGTGCGGGAGGATTTTGCGGGTACTGGTTTTGGTGTTTTGAGGAGGTGTTGAGTTTTGGGCATTTTGTTGGTTGATGTCAGGAACATTCAGGGTAAGGGAAAGGTTTGCCAAGTTACAGACCTGCTCAAGTTCCCCTTGTAACTCCAGTATCTTTTGCTCTAATCGCAAAACCAAGTCGTTCTGTGCCAGAGTACTCCGACCATCTGAAGTCTCAACATTCTCTGCATGTGTAGTGTTGTCTTTCCTGATGCCGCTCAGATCATCTATATTAGCTTATCCCTTGTTCTTAGGATCACTTGGAGGAGGAGGAGGTGGAGGACCTCTAGATATGGTATGATATGCCGATGATGCCAGTATGCACAAACCAACCTTAGGGATGGGAATAAACAAAGAAAAGAAGAAAAACAAAACGTAAACAAGTCAGTATTGCGGAATTCGCTTCCAAATTTGGGGACCTCATTGTGCCCGAGGTAGGCCTAGCGACATATAGCTTTGGAGAAAACTCAATGCCGATAACTGCATCATTTTACTAATATGATAAATACACCAAATCTCTACTAAAACGACAATAGTTATAAAGAGTCACTAGTGGAATTTTCCTTACTACAATCAAATTCTAAAACGAATCTAGAAAACATCACCCCTAATCTACTTGGTCCCAAAGGGACCTTCTCTAAGCTTGTCCTTCTTAGCCCCGCCAATCAGATTCCCCAGGTCGTGCATGTCTAATAGCAGATACGCCCTTGCTAGATGTCCTCCTTCATTGCCCTCTGTGTTTTGACAACCCGAGACCCTTTTCCTCATCTTTCCCTCAAGTTCCATCAAACCCTGCTCCAAATACTCCAACCTTTCTGTTGATTTAGTAGCGATTCCCCTCCATTCATTGATTGCTTCCATGTCCACTTTATGCTATTCCAAATGCCTGGACTCAGATTCAAATACCCTTTTGCGCAACCTCCGGTATTTGACTTGTGCTTCAACAGCGTCGTCTATGAACCTATTTCTCAATTCAACCCCTAGCTTGACCTCTCCTACTATGTCATCGACCAACCATGATGGGTAGAAGTACACATGGCCGGCATGATACCTATCTGGCTTGATGGTATCTTTCTCCACAATAATCTTTTGATGCCACATGTGATGTGCCTCGAACTTGAATGGAATGACATTCCCTTGGAAATCTATTTTGTAATGAACCATTTTGGAAACTCATGGTATAACATGTTTTCTCCTAGCTTGCCTCATGTCTCTGATAGGAGCATAAGGATTGATTCCCCTTAATCCGATTAGCACTAGATGAGGAACATCTCTCGACCTGATGATGAATTCACTGCTAGGGAACCACTCGAACATCCAATGTATCTTGTCATCAGTCAAATTGCTAAAGAAATGTACCCAGCTCACAGCGTTTCCCGGTTGTGCAAACCTGTCTGGGATAAAAGTCATTATCTTCGGATGGTGATAAGCTATGTGGTCATTCCATGGTCGTCGCGGAAATTCTTGACGGTATTGTCCTCTCTGAAGGTGTTCCAACAACCATATTTGCAGCAACAGATTGCAACCCTCGAAATGCCTATATCCCTTTTTGCAACGGTCTAAGGCTCGGTACATCTCAGCCACGATCACTGGGACAATAGTGTAAGTTTGCCCCCAATTCCTTCCATAAGGGTCTTAGTGACCATAGCTAGGCGAGTGTGGATCCTTTCTCCTTGTATCGGGAATATCAGCATCCCTAGAAAACAGACAATGAATACAAAAACCTGGTGGTGAGTCCAACCCAAAGAAGTGATGGCAAATTCATCATGGTAAAGGTGATATGACTTGTTGTGACCATAACGCTCGTAAAGGAAGTCGAATGGTATGTAAGATTCACACAGACTAACTCATCATTTTTCCTGAAACCCATCATTTTTAGGAAACCTCGAGAAGTACGATTTTCCGGTACCAACAAGGCAGGGCTATCCCATGGGAGCCCAGCGAAGCCTCCTATTTCCTCTAGAAGGGGAGTCATTTCTATATCACCAAAACGGAAGACGACCCTCTTCTCATCCCAGAACATGGTGGCAGCCTCAATTAAAACATTGTTCGGCTGAATATCTAACAAAGAAGGTAAATTCCCTAGAACTCTTTTCACATGGTTTTTGTCGCTCAGCGAGAGATTTTCCCACCAATCTAGCAATAAAGGTGGGATACTTTGAACCATGCCGAACTTGGGGACTTCGTGCCTCATTTCTGCAAAACAAATAAAGTTAGCCCTTTCCCCTGCGGATTCGACTATGTACACACTAATGATAAGCATATCGACACATTTTCTCCAAATAATGCACATATCGTGATCGTACCCATTGGGATTTAAGGAAATCCCGGCGGGCTTTGGACAAGGCTTGCCTTAGAGAGTTATTACGCGGACAGAGTTCTAACCCATACTAGGTTTAGATATGATGCATGCACAGTTAATATTAGAGTGGGGGTTTCTAGAAGAGTCTAGACCAGTACTCTCAAGTGGACAACTTGAGAGGGGAAGGCACGGAACCGTCGATTGCACCGCTGATCGACTAGTTTTACCGCAAATAAGCCTTTCCAAATTTAAAAGGGTGATTTAGGAAGAGTGTAGACACTCATCAAGCGCCGCTATGGTATTAATTGCGCACGAGTGGAATATGATGTGGAGCATGCTTTATACAAAGATAAAACAACACGTTGTCAAGTATTTGCGTGATGAAGACGATAAATGCAGTATTAAATGAAACGTAAAGACATAAAAAGAAAGAAAAACAAATAAAAAGTTAGTTCGCCAATATGAAAGAATTGTAATAAAGCAAGCGAGGGGGTAGGGGTAGGGAGAGACATGATGTAGCAAATTTAAAAATGATTCGGAGCAAGTGAACATGACTAGAAAATAAGGAAAAACGCACATTGTAACCAAATTAAACAACGATTTGCATATTAATACAAGTTCAAAATAGAGGGAAATAGGGGAAAGGGTGTGCATGTATCCATAAAAAGGGAAAATGGAAGAGGGATGTTCATGTAACGATAAAGAACAAGGAAACACATTCATCAAAGAAGATGTTACATCCCGTATTTTCGTATGTTAAAGTTTTATCGTAAGTTAATCGACGTAAGCTCGGGAATGATATTATTTTGAGATTATAAGCATTATGCTATTTCAAATAAGTGATGAGTAAATTCATGAAAGTGAGAGGGTAAACGAATCAAAGAAAATAAGTTTCGGTGAAGGTTGTTGGTGTGGGATAAAATACGGCCCGAGCTTAAATACCCTGTATTTATGGACTAGTACCATACAAGGTACCACATGGCCATGATAGTAAGGTATACAAGGTATGTTAAAATTGGATAGTATTTTAAGTAAGTTGAGATAATTCTTAATTATTGGGTAATGGGATATTACCTAATTAATTAGGAAATTATGTGGGTAAATGGTTAATTATTGATTTAAGTGGATAAGTGTAAAAGTTATTTTATCCATGTGGGACCAAGACAGTTAAAGTAACGTATGACTAAGGTGTATGAAGGAGGTGGTGTCACATTTTAGGAATAAGCATGCTTGCTAAGCATTAAAGTGTGTTTAGGTGGCAAGATTTAAGGATATATGCACCAAACTTATCTCATTTTTGTTAAAGAAGGTTAATGAAGAAGGCAAAAGATGGAACGATATTCATGGACTCCTTTCTTGTAATAAGCAACATTCCATTTATAATTAGTAATATTGTTCATGAGTTTTAAAGTGAGATGCTCTTAAGAGAAAACATACGGATTTTCCCATATCAGTAAGAATGTGAGGTGCTTAGGTTTGCTAAGCTATAAGATGAAAGCCACAAAATTCATACGAGACTACGTAATGTAATAGCAACGGGATTTGCATTTCTAAGGGAGCCCAGTACAATCTTTCTCAAGTATATCATATGGATTTTCCCTACTTTGATCTGCCGTTATGCATTGTCGCAATCAACGGTGTTAAAGGGATTGTCAAGAGAATCGGTTCAGGTATGTTAAGGCTATCCCTTCTTTCTTTTTGGCATGATCTATACAACACGAACGAAACGAGCAAATGCACAACTTTCATAAATGACTCTATTCATAGAAATACTAGGGGTATCTATATTCTTGATTCCCCATGTGAATTATTATTATATCTTCTGTTCATGGGTCTCAGAAAAATACGTATTTGATAAAGTTTATCCGACATGCAAATTATTTTTATGACATTCCGAGAAATTTTCTTAACGTATTTCTTATGCATTTTATGCATTTATACATGTACATTGACCCATGACCAGATGGTGTTATATACGCGTATATATATATATATATATATATATATATATATATATATATATATATATATATATATATATATATATGTATATGGGATATGGGAAAAGGTTACGACGTTATATACGCACCACCACCTGATCAGCTAGTATACGTTGATGATTTACCCACAGTGCCGAGATGATATGATGGGACGCCCTCAAAGGCTTGATGATGTTATGAATGCATATACCTATGCATGGTATGACATTTATATGCATATGCATGACAGTATAAATATGAAATGATTTACAGAGCTATTCAGACATACATGCTGATCTTTTACTCCATGTTTCTCTCATGTCTATTATTTACTTATTTTCATTCCTTACATACTCGGTACATTATTTGTACTGATGTCCTTTTTGCTTGGGGATGCTGCGTTTCATGCCCACAGGTCCCGATAGACAGGTTGAGAGTCCTCCAAGTAGGCTATCAGCTCAGCAGAAGTTGTTGGTGCGCTCCATTTGCTCCGGAGTTGCTTAAGTGGTCAGTATGATTAGGACATGTATTGATTAGTATGGCGAGGACCTGTCCCTTACAGGCTTGCAGACATATGTCGTGTACGTGAAAGATTGTACGGATTTGTCGGCCTGTATTTAGTGTAAATTTGGTCTTATAGGCCAGTATATCATATGTATAAGTTTGCATTCCCTCATGCTTTACTCCGGTTCATTTACCTATGATAGAATGATACTTTACATTGGTACTCGGTTGAGTAAGGTACCGGGTGCCTATCGCGGACCATCAGTTTGGGTCATGACAAAAGTGGTATCAGAGCAGTTCTGTCTTTGGGAGTCTACAAGCCGTATCTAGTAGAGTCTTGTTTATGGGTGTGTTGTGCACCACGCTTATAAGAAGGAGGCTATAGGGAATTTAGGACTGTCACTCATTATTCTTACTCTAGATCGTGTGGTAGAGCTCAGTTGTAAGAACTCAATTTCCTAAACTCTATCTTATTCATAATACGGCGATGCCTACATCCAAAAAGACGGTTGGTTAGAAATATAGCTGTGGACGAATTGAGTCAGAGGAGCTCGATTTTTTGCATCATGCTTATGATGGATAAATATGAGATATTCAGCAGATCATGTGCGTACTAAGATGTGTAAGCTTCTGGTAAAGTAGCCCTAAGGCATGAATATCTATCCACCCATATGGTAAAAAGCAACGAGAGATTCAGAAGGTAGATACAAGCTTCAACAAGTTAAAGAAGCAAGATGAAAAATGTACGAGGTACCTAGCTAGTGAAGATTATCATTATTTACCATTCAGGAAGGGAGATATAAGCATTTTGAGTTACCTTCAATAGTAGTAGAGGTACATACAATCAGCCACACCATCTCATTTATGCCTTATGGGGGCTAACAGAATTAGTATAAGAGAAGGCAGGATGTCAGGATCTAGCTGGGGTTAGGGTAACCAAAAATGGTGGATGGATTGTTAGAGTTAGCTGACATTTCCGAAGGTTATTGCAAATGTGCTAATAGATCTCCTTGTGAGACACCGAGAGGGTGCACTCTAAAATAGTACAGCTAGATATGAATACTACAAAGATAGGCACTGGAAGCCTTGAAGGGATAAATATTACCTTAGTGTGGATCCCATCCCTAGTAGAGAAAGAATGTTAGGCAACCCGAAGAGCCAGTAGATGGAGAAAAGGGAGCTAAAAAGCAAAAGAATGTCTTGTTCGAGTTTTCAGAATAAAGTGATAGCCATAGATGTTAGTAGGGAAATAAGAATAGAGTTAATGAAGCATTATGAGTAAGATATGATACATGGATGACAACGGTAGATAATAAAGATGACAGTATTACAGAGTCTATAGTCAAGTGAAGGAAAAGACCAGAGGTGACAGGCCTTGAGACAACAAAAGAGTATAGGCCATAAAGTCATATCCTCATTTCGAGAAATAAGTTCGTGACTCCAACGTGATTACCAAAAGGAAAAGTTAGACCTAGAGTAATAAGAAATCAGCATGGATTGATGAATAAGATAAACTAAACATGAATTAGGGGACGAGTGATTTGATAATAGTCAGTATCAGGAGAATTTAAGATTGCGTTCCAACGATAATAGAATGGACGATAGAAGAATACCCTTTAAAGGTCATTCAGGAAGACGCTTCCCTAAAGCAAGCAAGGTGAGTAAAGTTAAGCTTAGGGGACTGTATGTGCCAGTTACACTAAGTGTCACCCTAGCGAGTGAGGAATTTTGTTATCCTTGTTACAGAAGGATTACCGCGAGGCGAGTAAGGATCATCGATGATGTGAAAAAATGCCAAAGATGAGAAGGTAAAACATCTATACGTAGATTGTCGTAGCACTAAATCTTAGTGCTCCCCTAAAGGGGGGAATATGGAGTGATATGGTATTAAGTCAGAATTAAGTGGTTCTAGTAATTATGAAATGGTAAAGGAAGAATGCGATAAAAATAAAAAAAGAATGAGCTTGCACTTACCCAAATCCTACAGTTATGCTACGATTCCAGAACATCATGCAAGCACGACGTCAAGGAGAAGATGTAAGGGTTTCTGCCCCAGATGATATTAATAAATAAGTAGCCAGTGCGAGACATAAGTTAAGACAAAGAAAATAACCCAAGAAAGATTACGCGGAATGTTGATATGAGAATGTGCCAACGAATAGTTAGCAGTTGATTCAGAAATAGCCTAGTCATGGCTAGACAAGAGGTTACAGACAAATCAACAGATCGTGCAAGATAAACATGGTAAAACTCCAACATGGGGAATTCAGTCTCACAGATGTGATATCGTGACCCTTGAGAAATATTCAGATAGGAGTTGGGGTACTTAAAAATACCGTATGAGTATTATAGGAATAAAAGAGAATGCCACTGGGAAGACAGTCAAAATATCAGTTCAGAAGCAACCCTACAAGCACAAGGGCATGGAAGTAAGTAACTACGGATAATTATAGGCAAGGAAGGACATCAAAAGGTCCTTCGAATATACAATGTAATAAGCTCACAGTTGTAAAAGAGTCAGAGGATCCTCCCTAAATACTACAATGAAATACGAGCTGAGGAAGTAAGGAAGAAGGCTTCAACCTAAGCTCATTAACCTATGGAGGAAATGGTCTTGTAACAAAAGTCTCACAACAACATTGCATGCACTCCATAAGGAAGTGGCACCTACCTTGGCTAAGGAACGGGAAGAAAAATCAAAAGTAATATTCGAGATCATATGAGTTGCACGAAACTTTCGGCATGTGTGGGAACTAAGATAAGCCAAGTATGCATGCAACAAGTGGCAAAACGACTAGGAAAAGTAATTGCTTACATTTAAAGAAAGTGGAGAAGGAACGAAAGGAATTATTTGATCAGTGATCCAGAATGAGTTACGTTATGAATGCACGTAAGATTTCGGAGTATTATCCATGCAGCATATATGTTGGCAATCATACAAGCCGTAGAAGACTCTAGTATAAGTTAAAAGAAAGAATTGAGCCCAGGTCATAGACAAGTGATTGAATTGTTAGAAGGTTGTATGGACATTCCATACCATCCATGAAGGGCTAAAGTAATAACTAATACCAGGAGCCACAGATCGGAAGATAACTCAAGCTTACATGAAGGTTGATCAGAGGGAAGATGAAACTAAAGAGTTACATCAACTAAGTAAATTAGGAGTCTGATTATTGGACCCAGAAAGTTATAGACATCATGATTGAGAATATTGCAGAATCACTCTTAATATCAGAGGTACAAGAGAGATAGTACAGTAGCCATATTCTATAACGGCTCTACGATAAAGCCAGCTAGAAGGGTACCAGCCTTATAAGAAGTCAGTATGAAGCTCCCACCGGATTTTGTATGCACCAAAAGTGCAAGTGTTATAATAGAGCTTCAACTTGTGGATGTGAATTATACCTATGTGGAAGGGAGGTCATGAAAGAAATAGAAGATATGATGTGAGAGTTTAAGGTAAAGGTGAACAACGTATGAGATACTCAAATGCAGAAGGTTGCGAATAATCCATACTACAGATAGATGGTTAGAAGCGCTGGGATTCAATATCCATGAATAGTAGCGCGGTCGTCAGTGGCATATCTTCCAACCTCATGGACTCCTTTCTTGTAGTAAGCAACATTCCATTTATAATTAGTAATATTGTTCATGAGTTTTAAAGTGAGATGCTCTTAAGAGCCAACATACGGATTTTCCCATATCAGTAAGAAAGTGAGGTGCTAGGGTTTGCTAAGCTATCGGATGAAAGCCACAAAATTCATACGAGACTACGTAATGTAATAGCAATGGGATTTGAAATTCTAAAGGAGCCCAGTACAATCTTTCTCAAGTATATCATACGGATTTTTCCCTACTTCGATCCGCCGTTATGCGTTGTTGCAATCAACGGTGTTAAAGGGATTGTCAAGAGAATCTGTTTAGGTATGTTAAGGCTATCCCTACTTTCTTTTTGGCATGATCTATACGACACGAATGAAATGAGCAAATGCACAACTTCCATAAATAATTCTATTCATAGAAATACTAGGGGTGTCTATATTCTTGATTCCCCATGTGAATTATTATTATATCTTCTGTTCATGGGTCTAAGAAAAATACATATTTGATAAAGTTTATCCGACAGGCATATTATTTTTATGACATTCTGAGAAGCTTATTAACGTATTTCTTATGCATTTCATGTATTTATACATGTACATTGACCCATGACCAGATGGCATTATATACCCATATATATATATGTATATGGGATATGGGAAAAGGTTACGGCATTATATACGCACCACCACCTGATCAGCTGGTATACGTTGATGGTTTGCCCACAGTGGCCGAGATGATATGATGGAATGCCCTCAGAGGCTTGATGATGTTATGAATGCATATACCTATGTATGGTATGATATTTATATGCATATACATGACATTATAAATATGAAATAATTTACAGAGCTATTCAGACATACATGCTCAGTCTTTTACTCCATGTTTCTCTCATGTCTATTATTTACTGATTTTTATTCCTTACATACTCGGTACATTATTTGTACTAATGTCCCTTTTGCCTGGGGATGCTGCGTTTCATGCATGCAGGTCCCGATAGACAGGTAGAGAGTCCTCCAAGTAGGCTATCAGCTCAGCGGAAGATGTTGGTGCGCTCCATTTGCTCCGGAGTTGCTTATGTGGTCCAGGTGATTAGGACATGTATTGATTAGTATGGCGAGAACCTGTCCCTTACAGTCTTGTAGACATATGCAGTGTACGTGAAAGATTGTACGGCCTTGTCGGCCTATGTTCAGTGAAATTTTGGTCTTATAGGCCAGTCTATCATATGTATAAGTTTGCATCCCCTCATGCTTTACTCCGGTTTATTTACCTATGATAGAATGATACGAAAGATACGTTACGTTGGTACTCAGTTGAGTAAGGTACCGGGTGCCCATTGCGGCCCATCAGTTTGGGTCGTGACAGAAGACTAATTCATATAGACCAAGTTCGCTATGGTAAGAGCCTAAAAATATCCCCAGCGGAGTTGCCATGCTCTTGCGTCCCTTCTTTCTCGTGAAATCGGGCTTCGACATCGTGACAACTCTTTTAAAGGAAGGGTACTAAAAGAGAGAGTCTCCACCTAACGGATTAAGGTGCGTTAGGGCACCTAATTTGCAAATAACTCTGGATTAACCAGTTCGTGTCACCAAAGATTGGGTAAGGGCTCAAATTACCTTGAGAAGAAGGTGTTAGGTACTCCTCGAGGTCCACAATGGTGGGTCCCGACCGAACTCGAATTATATGAATTAGTCTAAGAGAAGGGAAGCAATTTGGGCAAATAAAATGATTGACTTTAAACAAAGGTTGGGGGGGGGGGGTCCTAAGTTTTTTTAGCCTAAAGAATCACCCCGTGCAACATAAATAATACTTCATAAGTCCCTCAAGATGGGGTGTTACTCATATTATTCAGCGGGTACAGACTATCATCTCCTGCTACCCGATTAGTATCTTTATGTTGTTTACCTAAAGCGCACTAGTCAATTCTAAGTCGTACGCTATGCGTGCACTACCCGTCCATGCCTATGGTCCAGGAGGCATTTGGACCTCTATTTCAGGGTGGTTCTAGGCTTTAACTTAGGTTGCTCAAAAGGGAAAATACTAGGCGACAAGCAAAATATTTAGGACTTTCACATATAAGCAAATAAGGACTCGAGTTATCCTCCGCATTTAGACAACAAATGCACGCCAAACTGATTAACATTGACAGATTTTAATGAGTTAAGGTTGTAGAATCCTATAGGCAGGATCTCTATGTGATACCAAATTAATGAGCAGATAGCTACACGCAAAAGGCATTTCCAAAATACGATTTACAGAAACCTACATAATTTGCCTACTGATTTTAAGCATAAGGGGATTAAACCTATAAGCAAGATGTCTAGGTGTTCTACTCAATAATAAATAATGGTAATCACGTAAGGATATTCAGAATTACTTATTTAGTCCTATAGGCATATTTTTTAGTGATAATAATGACACAGTGTCGAGAACTGCTAAATAAATGAGCAAGATGATAATTAAACTGATTCAGACCTATAGGCATGCTTTCTACAATTTAATCCGATTTTAGATCTTATAGACATGATCTCTACAATTTGTGAATAGGGTAGCATGTAAACGCATATTGAATCATACAATTCCCTATAGGCATGGTTTCTAATAAGCAGAAATAGAATACAATTGAACCAAGTATTGAAACCATAGGCAGGATTGCTAAGATATAATGACTGAACATAATAGGATACCTATAGGCATGATTTCTAATACACGATAACTAAACACACATTATTGAACCTATAAGTAGGACTTCTACCCCATTTATTGCAAGTATAAGATAAAAATCCCTTTCCCAATTTCACTAATACCCCAAATATTGTGACAATAATTATTACAGAACCAGAATGAATAGCATGAATTACATAGGAGAATAATTATAGGGAGCCTACAACAGGCCCAAAATACACCTGGACATGCCTTGCCTTTATTCTCACAAATCACAACAGTCTCCAAGTTACACACTCATAGACATACAGCAGCCAGGAATTGAATGATTCACCCAGTGAGCACAAGATATAGTTGAGCATATAGAACCAAGGCCCTAGTGTGTCACAGTTCCCAAGGGCTTCAAGAATCCAGTGCAGTGCTCACACTAGGGTGGCTAACAAGAATAGTTCAGAGGAGGGATTAGGGACCAAATCCTAGTGTGTCAGAGTTCACAAGTGTCTCTAATGAACCCTGAGGAGTGCTCACACTAGGGAGGCCAAAGGACAGAACTTGGGCAACAATGGCTAAGAATAGGATTTAAAAGAGCTTAGGTGACAGAGAAAGAAAGACCAAAATTGAGAAGACATGAATTGAGGATTTAAACAGACATAACCAAATTGAGTCAACAAGCAGACACTTAAATAGAACTTAAAAAAAAAGAACTAGTTTAATGAAACTGATAAGCAGGTTTCAAACTTAGTACAGTAGCAGTCATATGCTAAAAGTTGGCAAAGAACATGTTTGAAAGTTTGGCAAAGTCATAGGTGTAGAATGAGTTAAAGTATGCTGAATCATGTTAAGTACATGACCTAGTGTTATTATCAAGAAAACCAGAATAGCATCATAGAAGGGGTGAGGGCATCATGCTTACAGTCATAAGTCAAGACACACACACTTAGTAAAATCATGTTAAGTAGTAGGTAACTTTGTTATAATGATCTAACCAAAGGTGATCCGGTTTGTATCAAAGAATAAAGCAGCAATTCGAACATGATGAGACAGCTATTCCAAATTACAAACAAACACTAGAGGGGGTAACTAGTAATTCTAGATCATGTGGTAGAGCTCAGTTGTAAGAACTCAATTTCCTAATCTTTATCTTATTCATAATACGATGATGCCTATATCCAGAAAGACGGTTAGTAAGAGATATAACTGTGGAAGAGTTGAGTTAGAGGAACTCAATTTTTGCATCATGCTTATGGTGGATAAATATGAGGTATTCCGTAGATCAAGTGTGTACTAAGATGTGTAAGCTTCTTAATAAGGAGCCTTAAGGCAAGAATATCCATCCACCCCTATGTTGAAAGGAAAAGAGAAATTCAGGAGATAGATACAAGTTTCAACAAGTAAAAGAAGCAAGACGAAGAAGGGTACGAGGTACCCAGCCAATGAAGATTATCAGTATTTACAATTCAGGCAGATGAATATAAGCCTTTTGAGTTACCTTCAACTGTAACAGAGGTATGTACAATTGGCCACACCCATATCATTTATGCCCTATGGGGGCTAACAGAAGTAGTATAAGAGAAGGACGGATATCAGGATCCGGCTGGGGTTAGAGTAACCCAAGATGATGGATGGATTGTTTGCATTAGTTGACATTTCCGAAGGATATTACAATGGTGCTAATACATCTCCTTGTGAGGCACCCAGATGGTGCACTCTAGAATATTAAAATTAGATGTGAATACTAGCATGATCAAAAAAATTCAGAAGATAGGCACTGAAAGCCTGGAAGGGATAAATATTACCTTAGTTTGACTCGCGTTCCTAGTAGAGTGAGAACGTTAAGCAACTCAAAGAGCCATTGGATGGAGCAAAAGGGAGCTAAAAGCAAAATAATATCTTGTTCGAGTTTTCAAAATAAAGTGATAGATATAAATGTTAGCGGATTACCTCGTAGCAATCGCGTTGTATTATCTCTCTTTCACCTATGATATTAAGAGTGATTCTGTTATGTTCTCAATCATGATTTCTATAATTTTTTGGGTCCAATAATCGGACTCCTGATTTACTTCATTGGTGTAACTCTTTAGTTTCCTCTTCCTTCTGATAAGCATTTATGTAAGCTTAAGCTATCTTCCGATCGGTGGTCCTTGGTATTAGTTTTTACTTTAGCCCTTCATGGACGCTATGGAATATCCATGATACAATCTTCTAACAATTCAATCCTTTGTCTATGACCTGGGCTCAATTCTTTCTTTTAACTTATACCAGAGTCTTCCACGACTGTATGATTGTCAACATATATACTGCATGGATAATATTCTGAAATCTTGAGTGCAATCATAATGTAACTAACTCTGGATTATCGATCGAATAATTCCTTTCGTTCCTTCTCAGCTTTCTTCAAAACGTAAGCAATTACTTTTCCTGGTCTTTCTGCCACCTTGTTGCGTGCATACTTAGATTATCTTAGTTCCCATGCATGTCGGAATTTTGTGCAATTCATATGGTCTCGAATATTACTTTTGGTTTCATTTCCCGCTCATTAGCCATGATAGGTGCCACTTTCTTATGGAGTGCATACAATGTTGTTGTGAGACTGTTATTATAAAACCATTTCCTCAGCTAGTCTTTCGTTGTAGTACTTAGGGAGGACCTCTGACTCTTGTAAAGCTGTGAACTTATTACATCGTATACCCATTAAAAATTTTGATGTTCATACTCACCTATAATTATCCTTAGTTACTTACCTCCACACTCATGTGCTCGTACGGTTGCTTCTGAACTGAAGTTTTGACTGTCTTCCTAGTGAGACTCTCTTTTATTTCCGTAAAATTCATATGGTACCCTTAACCACTTCAACTCCTATCTAAATATATCCCAAGTATTACAATGTCATATCTGCGCGACTGAATTCCCCATATTGGGGTTCACTATGTTTATCTTGCATGATCTGTTGATTTATCTGTATCCTCTTGTCTAGCCATAACTAGACTCTTCCTAAATAAACTACTAACTACTCGATGGCCAATTCTCATATCAATATTCAGCGCAATATTTCTTGGGTTATTTTTTTTGTCTTAACTTACGTCTCGCACTGGCTCCTTATTTATCAATAACATCTCGGGCAGGAACCCTTATTTTCCCTCCTTGATGTCGTGTTCACATAATGTTTTGGAATTGTAGCATATCTGTAGGATTTGAATAAGTGCAATCTCATCCCTTTTTCATTTTTGTCGCACTCTTCCTTTTCTATTCCATAATTACTAAAACCACTTAATCCTGACTTAATGCCACATCACTCCATATTCCCCCTTTTAGGGGAGTACTTAAGATTTAGCGCTACGACGATCTACGTATAGATATTTTACCTTCTCATCTTTGGCATCTTTCCACATCATTGATGATCCTTACTCACCTCGCGGTAATCCTTCTGTACCAAGGATAAGGAAATTCCTCACTTGCGAGGGTGACACTTAGTGTAACTAGTACATACAGTCCCTTAAGCTTAACTTTACTCACCTTGCTTGCTTTAGGGATGCGTCTTCCTGAATGACCTTTAAAGGGTATTATTCTGTCATCCATTCTATTATCGTTGGGATGCAATCTCTAAAATTCTCATGATGCCGACTATTACTCAGTCCCTAGTTCATGTTTAGTTTATCTTGTTCACCAGCCCATACTGATTTCTATTACTCAGGGGTCTAACGTTTCGTTCTGGTAATCGCGTTGGAGTCACAAACTTATTTCTCGAAATGAGGATATGACTTTATGGCCTATACTCTTTTGTTGTCTCAAGGCCTGTCACCTCTCGTCTTTTCCTTCACATGACTATAGACTCTGTAATACTGTCATCTTTTTGATCTACCATTATCATCCATGTATCACATCTTACTCATAATGCTTCATTAACTCTCTTCTTATTTCCCACTAACATTTTTGTCTATCACTTTACTCTGAAAACTTTAACAAGACATTCTTTTGCTTTTAGCGCCCTTTGCTCCATCTACTGGCTCTTCGGGTTGCCTAACATTCTTTCTCTACCAGGGACGGGAGCCATACTAAGTTATTATTTATCCCTTCCGAATTCAAGTGCCTATCTTTGCAGTACTCATATCTAGCTGTACTATTTTATAGTGCACCATCTAGGTGTCTCACAAGGAGATCTATTAGCACATTCGTTATCCTTTGGAATGTCAGCTAACGCTAACAATCCATCCAACATTTTGGATTACTTTAACCCCAGCTGGATCCTGATATCCCGTCCTTCTCTTAAACTATATCTGTTGGCTCCCATGGAGCATAACTGAGATGGGTGTGACTAATTGTACATACCTATGTTACAATTGAAGGTAACTCAAAAGGCTTATATTCCTATGCCTGAATTGTAAATACTGATAATCTTCATTAGCTGGGCGCCTCGTACCCTTCTCCACCTTGCTTCTTTTACTTGTTGAAACTTGTATCTACCTTCTGAATCTCTCATTGCTTTTCACTATATGGGTAGATATTCTTGCCATAAGGCTCCTTATCAAGAAGCTTACATGTCTTAGTATACACATAATCTGCTGAAGAACTCACATTTATCCATCATAGGCATGCTACATAAATCGAGTTCCGCTGACTCAACTCCTCCACAGCTATATCTCTTACAAACTGTCTTTCTAGATGTAGGCATCATCGTATTATGAATAAGATAGAGTTTAGGAAATTGAGTTCTTACGACTGAGCTCTACCACACGATCTAGAGTAAGAAGAAAGAGTGAAAGTCTTAAATGACCTGTAGCCTCCTCCTTATAAGTGTGGTGCACAACACACCCATAAACAATACTCTGCTAGACACGACTTGTAGACTCCCTAGGATAGAACTGCTCTGATACCACTTTTGTCACGACCCAAACCGATGGGCCGCGACGGGCACCCGATACTTTACTCAACCGAGTACCAACATAACATATCTTTCTTATTACATCATCATGGGTAAGTGGGCCAGAAGGTGCGTCACGAGATAAATAGAGTAACCATGAGGGAATTACCCAACATATAACGACCCAACCTAATATAAAAACTTATACACGTGACATACGGGCCTATAAGGCCAACATGATCATTTATAAGCTCGAAACATAGGCCGACAAGGCCATACAAATATCCGTACACATGACATCTGTCTACAAACCTCTAAGAATACATAATTGTCATAAAGGTCGGGACAGAGCCCCGCCATACCAATCAATTTATGTCTTAATGATACTGACCAAATAGCAACTCTGGAGCAAATGGAGCACACCAACATCTTCCGCTGAGCTGATAGCCTACTTAGAGGGCTCTCAACCTGTCTATCAGGACCTGCGGGAATGAAACGCAGCGTCCCCAGTCAAAGGGACGTCAGTACAAATAATGTACCGAGTATGTAAGGAATAAAAATCCGTAAATAAAATACATAGAGAAACATGGAATAAAAGAATCAACATGTAAGTTTGAATGGCTCTGTAAATAATTTCATATTTATAATGTCATGCATATGCATATAAATGTCATATCATGCATAGGTATATGCGTTCATAAGATCATCAAGCCTTTGAGGGTATCCCATCATATCATCTCGGCCACTGTGGGCAAAATCATCAACATATACCAGTTGATCAGGTAGTGGTGCGTATATAATGCCGTAACCTTTTCCCATATCTCATATACATATAATATACATATATACGCATATATAACACCATCTGGTCATGGGTCAATGTACATGTATAAATTAATGCAATGCATGAGAAGTATGTCACTAAAATCTCTCGGAACGTCATAAGACCATTATGCCTTTGATTAATATCATGAAATAAACTTTATCAACTTACGTATTTTCTGAGACCCATGAACATACGATAGAATAATAAGACATATGGGGAATCAAGAACATAGGAACCTCTAGTATTTCTATGAATAGAGTCGTTTATGGAAGTTGTGCATTTGTTCGTTTCGTTTGTATCGTATGGATCATGCCAAAAAGAAAGAAGGGATAGCCTTAACATACCTGAGTCGATTCTCTTGACAATCCCTCTAACACACGTTAATTGCGACAAAACACATGACGGCAAGATCCGAGTAGGGAAAAATCCGTATGATATTCTTGAGAAAGATTGCATCGTACTCCCTTATAATTGCAACACCTAACACTTTGAAGTTTCAAATGAATTGATTAAGCTCCATCGTTACTTTGTAAGTCTTAGCAAGATTCCAATTAGGTTTGTTTTCAAATACCAAATGAAAAGCTAGTCTTTCACTTTTTAACTGGAGGAAGGGAATGCTACACTAGAAATACTCGTCACATTCTCTAAATATCAAGAAAGCTCAACGACAAACATACAAGAAAGGAAATCTAAAGGGATGTACCATCTTTTGCCCTTTTTGATTATATTCTTAACCAAATGAGATAAAGGCATCTTTAAATGTTGCCACCTTGAAAAAATAATTTAAGAGTCACTTAATGGATATCCGATATTGCTGCCACGTTGGGGAAGGGTAAGCTTATCCAAAATATTGAATTAATTAGTTAATATCTTACTAAAATCCATAATACCATTACCCACACAATTAAGAATTATCTCACTTTACTTAAAATAATACTCACTTTTAATACACTTTATACACCTTACTATCATGGCCATGTGGTACCTTGTACGGTATTAGTCCATAAATACCGGGTATTATAGCTCGGACCGTATTTTTTCTCAAAATGTCAAACTTCGACCAAAGTCATTTTCTTCGATTCGCTTACCCTCTCACCTTCATGAATTTACTTATCACTTGGTTGAAATAGCATAATACTTACAATTTCAAAATAATCTCATTCCCGAGCTTACGTCAATTTATTTATGACGTACTTTCACGTACGAAAATATGGGGTGTAACAGTTTTAGTTGGAGTTATTGCCTTCCTTATTGTCTTGTTACCTTTCCTTGTTGAGTATTCCCATTTATGTTGTTATTGTCGAAATTCTCGTACACATTGTGGTTGAGCCATGGGCTATTTGTTGTGGAAATGTTGAATTATTCGTCCCTTCCGTGACTCCGTGCCTATTTGCTACTTGCCTTAACTTTTTTACTTGCACACCTTAGTTTTCACGTGTTTTACTTATCCTGTATTTTTATAATATTTGTTGCATTCCTTTGATTATTACGTGGTTCCTTTATTGTCGTGTACTCATAGCCTTTGATTGTAAAAATTCTTGTAAATTGAGTTATTGGATTGTTGTTGTTAATTTAAATTGCTTGTGGATCAGGTTGCATACCGCAACGAGTGAATAAGGGACGAGAATGATATTGAAATGATGATACGGTGGGATCGGGTTGCACACCGCAACGGATGAAATAAGGGATGATTATGATATTAAAATGATAATACGGTGGAATCGGGTTGCACCCCGCAACGGGTGAAATAAGGGAGGATTATGATATTGATATATGATGATACGGTTGAATAGGGTTGCGCGCCACAACGGTTTGTATTCGTGATACTGATATTGCTTATTGATATTATGGTGGGATAAGGGAGGATTATGATATTGATAAATGATGATACGGTGGGATCGGGTTGCGCGCCACAACGGATTGTGTGTGTTACAGTTGCTGTTGTTGTTATGTCTTGTGTTAGTCATGCATCCTACGTGAACTGTTGTATTACTTCAAGATGTCAATTTGTGCTTCCATGGTTACTTAGTGAATTGATTTTCAAGATAAATTTACTACGCAGAGTCATTATCTCATACCCTGCTGAGTTGTTGGTAACATAACCGTTTTAAATATAAGAATTATTAACATGCTTACCTTATGTGACTCTTAAGTTAAAACTCGTCGTTTCATTCGGTACTTTACTATTCTTAATAGTTGTCATATTTCACTTTAATTGATTTCTCAACTTAAACTCCTTACCCTATATGATGTTTTTACTTTGCCTAAAAATCATTATTATGTTTTAATTTACCAAATTCTATATTTAATTCAACAGCTTATTTGATGCTTTATTTTATTTGAAAATATTATTTTCTTCACACAAATGATGTCAAAAATAAACTCATTTTCTCATTTGATTCCCTATTTT
This sequence comes from Nicotiana tomentosiformis, assembly GCF_000390325.3. NCBI lineage: Eukaryota > Viridiplantae > Streptophyta > Magnoliopsida > Solanales > Solanaceae > Nicotiana > Nicotiana tomentosiformis. Next base: position 53,008,463 of record NC_090817.1, read on the forward strand.
ATTCAAAGTTGTTATTATGCCTTATCGTATATAAATAGATCTTTTGTACATTTTAATTAGCATTTGACACTGATATAACGTACATGGTGGCACATGGGTTTTGTCGTGCGAAAGTGATTTAGAGAAATGTGGGCACGATGTGCCATACGTGTAAGATTTGAAAGTTGTGACATATGATTTGCGATTACGAGGAGTGGCACCTATGGTAATTCTTGTTGTAAATTGTGCATTATGAACGATTTGATTCATTGAGTTGTCATCCGTTTCTTTATTACTCATTTATTTCTTGTTGCTATTCGTGCTTCTATTATTTTCCCTGTTGATTGAAAATTTATGATCATTCTGTTGTTGGTCTTACATTGATGTTCTTTTCATTGTTAGTTTTAAGTTATATACTGCATAGGTTTACATGTCTGGTAGGTGTCTTGACTTGGCCTCGTCACTACTCTACCGAGGTTAGGCTTGATACTTACTGGGTACCACTATGGTGTACTCATACTACACTTCTGTACATTTTTGTGTAGATCCAGGTACATATGATCGAGTTGGTTTGAGACTTATGTCTGCGCAGATGGAAACTCCAAGGTATACCTGCTTGATGTTCGCAGGCTCCGAAGTCACCTTCTGTTGCATTTTATCTCCATTGTTTCCTATTATTCCGGGATATTGATGTATTCTTATTTCTAATGACTCTTAGAAAAGCTTATGACTTGTACTGCCGGTTTTGGTGTTATGTAACGTATGTTGGATCAGCTATGTTGTTATAGGTATTATTTAATGTATTGCAGTTAAGTTAGTTAAATTCCATTAATAATCAGCATGTGTTAGGCTTACCTAGTCTTAAAGACTAGGTGCCATCACGACGTCCTAAGGTAGGAAATTGGGGTCGTGACAAGTTGGTATCAGAGCTCTAGGTATATATATATTATATTCCTTTGCATCCATTCGTGTATGATATTGCATACTAGGTATCACCTATGCGCCGATGGTTTGTGATGCTCTGGATGGGCTATGAGGGAGCAAGGGATGTCAAACATTGTCTCAATGTGTCGTCCAAACTGAGGATGTGAACGTATTGAGAGACCAGTCAGTTGTTTATATGGGGGTGCGGGGTTTTGGCATATGGTTGATAAGTACGAAGTTGGAAAGATTTAATTGGTTGCCTAATCATCGCGATCGTGGCAAGGTCATGAGGTGGATAATGATGTGAAGATAGTGGGTGGTATTAGAGACTATGTGGTTCGTATGGGATTACTACTCAGCGAAAGGTACATATTATAATTCAAGGCACTGGAAGAAGCGAGTTTGATTGTCACGAGGATGGATATGTGCTTAGTAGATGATTTGAGGTATCTCATGATTTGTGTTGTACAAGATATGAGTGTTAGTATGGTGGATCATCGGATGTTGTGTCCTATGGCTTCGTGCCTAGTGGGGGAGTCCACTATCGACAATCAAAGTGTAATTCCATGTGTTATATCAGTCCTAACCGGCAATGTATATGTGGTATTGAAGGGTTCCACAGAATCTATATATGATTAGGATCTGAGATTTGTATGGGATACTGATGGGACTTGCAGTATTTCTGTGTCATTAATACTTCTACATTTCACTATCAGGAAGGTAAAGGAAACAATTTTAGGCTCACATAAGGTCTCTTCAGAGTGAGTGTATTGATTGTGGTACTTTTGTGGTGCTTAAGAGGGAATACAACGGCTTATGAGCCTTAGGGCGGTGTGGTTTTATGCTAGGATCACAAAGTGGGTTCGCCCACTTTAACCGGGATCATGGCTTCAGCACTGTACACGAGGGAAAAAGGAGTTTCTCATGTACTTTATTTGGTCGTTGTTCGGTAGGCCCATAGAACTCCGGGCAACTCTTCGAGCCATTTGCCTTTTGCTACTTCCAACCTTTTCTTGAGCTTTTGAATGATCACTTTGTTTGTCGACTCCGCTTGATCGTTTGCACTCGAATGATAAGGCGAAGATGTTATTCTCTTTATTTTCAAGTCTTCGAGGAACTTTGTAACTTTTGCACCGACAAACTCTGGCCCATTGTCGCATGCTATCTCTTTTGGTATTCCGAACCTAAAAATTATATTTTTCCACAGAAAATCGACCACTTCGCATTTTCTCATCTTCTGATTAGAACCTGGTTCCATCCATTAAAAATAATCAGTTAAAATTAAAAGAAACCTTCTTTTTCGGGAGCCGGTGGCAGCGGTCCAACGATGTCCGTCCCCCATTTCATGAACGGCAATGGGGACAGAATTGAGTGAAAGGGTTCTGTCGGTTGATGTACAAGTGATGCGTAGCGTTGACACTTATCATATTTTTGTATGAAATCTTTGGCATCTTGTTCCATGAGGGGCCAATAATATCCTGCATGTACCAATTTCAACACTAGAGACTCTGCGCCTGAGTGATTGCCGCATATCCTTTCGTGGATTTCTCTCATGACATAGTCAGCTTCTGTCACTCCTAAACACCGAGCCAGTGGGCCTTGGAAAGATTTTCTATACAATTGGCTTTTCCTGAAGCTATAACGTGCAGCTTTGGTGTGTAACGCCCGTGATGCTTTGGGATCATCGGGTAACTTTCGGTGCTCGAGGTAGTTGATTATTTCATTTCTCCAGTCCCAGACCAGACTAGCCGAATTCACCTCATAGTAACCATCAATGTCAATGACTGAGCTCATTAGTTGTACCATTATTTCGGGCTCCGATTCCTTTATTTTCGTTGATGAACCTAAGTTTGCTAATGCATCTGCTTCTGTATTATCCTCTCTCGGGATATGAGTTATTGACCACTCACGTAATCGTGCCAAAAGAGCTTGGACCTTTACCACGTATTGTTGCATACGTTCTTCTTTGGTATCTAAGATCCCGTAAACCTGATTTACCACCAGCTATGAGTCACATTTAATTTTGATAACCTCATAATCAAGTCCCCGGCCCAATTCGAGCCCTCAAATCAAAGCTTTATACTCTGCTTCATTATTACTTAAAGGGATCGTGCTGATGGCTTTCCTTAAGGTTTCCCCCAAAGGCATGATTAAAACTTTTCCGAGCCCGGACACTTTCATGTTCGAGGCTCCGTCCATAAATAAGGTTTAATCCCCTAATGACAATTCTGACACCATTACAGCCTCCTTGGTTGCCAGAGGCAGCAGTCCCGGACTAAAATTAGCCACGAAGTCAGCCAAGACTTGTGACTTAATTGCTATCCTCAGTTTATATTCTATGTCGAATTCACGCATTTCGACGGTCCATTTGGCCAATCTGCCTGAGAGCTCGGGTTTATGAAGGATGTTCCACAAAGGGAAAGTAGTCACCACAGCTATTGGGTGGCAATGAAAATAGGGCCTCAGCTTCCGAGCGGCGACTACGAGAGCTAAGGCCAATTTTTCCAAATGTGGGTAGCGAGTTTCTGCTCCTGTTAAAATTTTGCTAACATAATAAATAGGAAACTACGTACCTTCGTCCCCCGGACTAAAACCGCACTTACCGTAACTTCTGAAACTGCGAGGAAGACTAGCAATGTTTTGCCTTCTTTTGGTTTCGAGAGCAATGGAGGTCTTGATAAGTACTTCTTCAGGTCCCTCAAAGCCTACTGGCACTCCGGCGTCCATTCAAAATTGTTCTTCTTTTTGAGCAATGTAAAGAAGCGATGATATTTGTCTGATGACCGGGAAATGAACCTGCTCAAAGCTGCTAACCTTCCTGTGAGTCTTTGGAGTTCCTTCACATGTCGTCTATAGCCTTGATTTTGTAGGGTTTTACCTCAATTCCCCTTTGTGAGACCAGAAACCCCAGGAATTTACTGGAGCTGACCCCGAACGCGCACTTTTCGGGGTTAAGTTTCATGTTATGTTTCCTCAGGATATCGAATGTTTCTTGCAAATGCTTAAGGTGGTCACCTGCATTCAAATACTTAACGAGCATATCATCTATATAAACCTCCATGGTATTTCCTATTTGCTTTTTAAACATCTTATTTACGAGCCGTTGATAAGTGGGTCCGGCATTTTTCAACCCGAAGGGAATTACATTGTAACAATATGTACCGAAATTTGTTATAAACAAAGTTTTTTACTGATCTTTCGGGTTCATCTTAATTTGGTTGTACCCGGAATAAGCATCAAGGAAACTCATTAACTCGTGCCCGGCAGTTGGCATCAATCATTTGATCGATATTTTGTAGTGAAAACAAATCTTTCGAGCACGCCTTATTAAGATCTTTATAGTCTACACACATACGAAATTTATTGTTCTTCTTTGGAACTACTACTATATTAGCTAGCCAGTATGGATATCTTACCTATCTGACCGATCCGATTTTAAGCAAGCGGGTTACCTCTTCTTTGACAAATTTATTCCTGGCCTAGGCAATAGGGCGCTTCTTCTATCATACTGGTGGTACATTTGGATCCAAACTCAGCTTGTGCATGGCTATTTTCGTCGGGATACCTACCATATCCTCATGCGACCATGCAAAACAATCAGCGTTAACTTTAAGGAATTCAATAAAACCAAACTTGACCTGGGTGCAGTCCTGTCCCCAAGTGAAATTTTCTTTCTAAGAATTCCTTGAATAATGCCACTTGCTCTAGTTCCTCTGTCGTGGATTTCGTTGCATCCGTATCTTCCGAAACTTGGAAATATCTTGGCACCTGATATTTCTCTGACGACTCTGCCCCTGGAATAACCTCTTCTAACTCGGGAGTAGGCGTCAGTTCCTGTAATTTCTATGTCGTGCGCACCTTCCCTTTGCTACTAGAAACTGATATTTCATTCATCTCCCTCACTGCCAGTTGGTCACCTCTTATCTACTTGATTCCTTCGGGCATTGGAAACTTCAGTAATTGGTGATACGTCGAAGGAACAACTTTCATCTCGTGTAGCCATGGCCTTCCCAAGATGATATTGTATCCCATATCACCATCCACTACTTCAAAGAGAGTTATTTTCATTACTCCTTCAGCGTTCGTGTGCAACAAGATCTCTCCCCGGGTCTTTACGCTCGCAAGGTTGAATCCAACGAGGAGTTTTGTTGTCGTAATAATGCTTCCAGTGACTTTAGCTTGTTCCAATACTCTCCATTGTATGATATTAGCCGAACTTCCTGGATCCACTAGAACATGCTTAATTTTAAAATCTAACATATTTAAAGAGATTACCGGTGCGTCATTGTGTGGTAATAGCAATCCATCTACGTCTTCCTCCGTGAAAGTGATATCGTCCTCCCAGAGTCTCTTGCTATGAGTTATCGATACTTTAGTCTTTTTTACTACCGAAAAGGTGACCCCGTTAATATCGTTCCCCCCAAAGATCATGTTGATCTTCCGGCGTGGGGCTTCCTCTCCTGCTTTCGAAGATTCTGCGTTGTCTCTGTTACGACCGTAATTGTTCTTAGCTCGATCACTCAAGAATTCTCGGAGATGACCATTCTTCAATAGTGTTGCTACCTCCTCCCTAAGATGTTGGCAGTCCCATGTCCGATGACCGTTCGCTCTATGGTATTCACACCATAAATCGGGATCCCTCTGGCTGGAATCGGACCTCATAGGTCTCAGGAATCGTGCTTCTTTAATGTTCCTAATGGCTGACACCAGTTCCACTATACTGACATTGAAGTTATATTCTTACAACCTAGGGTATGAAAGATCTCTAGGTCCAGACGTTTGTTTATCTTGAAGTGATCTATTATTTCGACCACGATCAGTCCCTCTATCAACGGTGAACATGTTTGCTGCTCGAAAGTTTCTGCCATAGCCTTCGCTACGCTCGTAGGACAAAAACCGACCCCTCAAAGTCCGCCTATCCGCGTCGTAGTCATCCTTTGATTTTTCTCTTTTCTTCTCCCGTCCTTTGGCCGATGATATAGAACCGACCTGGTCATTTTCGATCCTTATCTTCGACTCGCACCGGTTGTGAACATCTGCCCAGGTTTTTGCTTGAAACTCAAGCAGGCTCTCCTTCAGCTTCCAGGAAGCGTCTGAACTTCTCGGATTCATTCCTTTGGTGAATGCTTCAGCTGCCCATTCATACGGGATGATCGAGAGCAACATTCTTTTTTTCTGGAATCGGGTAACAAACTCTCGTGATAATTCAGATCTCCTTCTGCGATTTTGAATATGTCGGCCTTCCGGGCTTGTAGCTTTCTGGCCCCGGCATGAGGTTTAATGAAAGAATCCGCGAGAATCTCAAAGGAATCTATGGAATGCTCGGGCAGTAACAAATACCACGTTAGGGCTCCCCTCATGAGAGTTTTGCCAATTTTCGTTAGCAGCACAGATTCAATTTCGTGAGGAGCTAGATCATTTCCTTTCACCTCCGTTGTGTAGGTGGTGATATGTTCCTGTGGGTTTGAAGTTCCGTCATACTTTGGAACTTCAGGCATTTTGAATAGCTTCGGGATTAGTTCTGGTATCGCACTTGGCTTGTACGGTAATTGAACATATTTCTTTGGGTTCGGGTCTTTCAATACTAGTGGTGCGCCCGGGATTTTATCCATGCGGGCATTTACTTTCCTCATGAACCGTAAAATCTCATCTTTGAAAGAATCTTTCTCGTTGTTAAGGCCTAATCTGCTCCCCCAGCCCCATCAGAGCCAACTTCACCCTTGGGAGTGTTGTTGTCGACTCTCTGCATTCTTTGGTCTGCAGGAACAATGGGAGGAATCGGATCGCGCCTGTTTGCATTATTCGAAGCACCTGATAGCTTCTGCTTCAGTTCCGTCATAGCCTGATCCTACCACGTGAGGTGGAATGATTGCATGTTGCTCTTTCAGGATCCTCACAGCATCTGCTACTTGCTCCTCGTTAGCATCATCGGGAGTTATCTCGCGAACCTGTAGAGGGTACCATCTGTCATGCACCGGCATGGCGTAATTCCCCTCATTGTGGGTGTCACTGATTGAGTCCTCAAAATGAGGCTGATCCCCTTGAATTTCAGGGTTGTGTGTATCGTTAACAGTGTTATCTGCCATTTTTGCAATTTTTTCTAAAACAAAATAGTCAAAACACGTTAGTAAAAAAGGCAAGGATCAATTTAATTACACGGCTGTCTAGGCCCCACGGTGGGCACCAAATTGTTTACCCGTAAAATGGTACAGTTGAATTTATACGTGATATTTAGACAAGTGAACTAATTTGATCCTGAAATAATATAATAATTGAAGATATACACAATACTTAGCCTTAGAATTTAGATAAAATGGCAAAGATGGTGATTCCGGGAACACGGTTTCCGAACACAGCAATGATGGGATCAAAAAGCAAGAAAGTGAAATTGTATAAAGCTTTGTATAGAATATCATATATGTTTTTGCCAGAAAATTCCTCCCCTTTACAATGGTAACTGAGCTCGCTATTTATAGCTATGCCTAGGGAAAGAAGTCCTAGAATCATGCCCTCCTTTAATGCTAATTATGATGGTCATTGATGAAGATGTAACGGTGAACATAAATGCCAAATTTTCTGTAACGGACCATCACTCTTAATGCTACAGAATATTCCTTAGTAAATGCTACCGGGCGCAGAGCAATTAATACACCTTCACGAACGTTACCCTTTTCGATGACAAACGGAGTGGCTGTGTTCGGTCCTCAGCCATCCCATCTTGGATTCCACGTGTCCTCTTTTTAGTCAGCCACGTGTCATATCATATTTTACCCAATACAACATACATGGTATATCACAATCAAAATTGACATCTTCAAATTCTGAAAAGGAAATTAAAATATTAATATTTAGCATTGTTTATATTTCGTGTTTATCAAACAAAAGTATAAGTTTTTTTGAAACACTTACCTTGAAATAGTAGGAGTTCTTTTTACACTTACAATTAGATAACAATTAAACTTATAATGAGGTTCTAAGGACACGTGATTTAACTTAATACCAATTGATAAGTATGAAGATTAATAACAGAAACGAACTATAAAGTAAAGTGAACCAGTGTTGAAATGGAATCCAACCCTCGAGCTAGGGTGCCTTCAAACTGATTGATACCAAAATGGTTAAAAATAAAAGCAAGCTGGTGAATAAGAGAGTAAGCTAAAGAGAGAGCGTTATATTGGCTTTTTTATGCGATAACAATGTGTCTTACAAATGATTAATACCCCCCTTTATATAGTAGAGGAATTCTACTTATGGTATAACTCTAATTACAGAAGAAAATCCCATGATTAGCTAATTAACCGTTCGTAATTTGATCCATTCCGAGTTTTTCGCCATGATCTTCGACCAGTCACGGATATTTTGCCTTTCCGTTATTATGTTATCTTTGATCTTGCTCGATGCTTGTCTCATTCGGTCTCGATTGCTGATGTCCTCGATCTCGACAGGTACCTCGAATCCCGAACTTGGTACATTATCCTCGTACCTTGGTCAAATCCACTACGGGGCCGTACTTCGATGCAGCTCCCTGGTCCCGATAAGATAGAAAAATTGGGTGGGCTCGGTTTTAACTGTATACAGATAGTCCCCTCATTTATTGGAGTGTAATGACAAGAAACGAATTGAGTCTTCGATTTTCTACCTCGACATGTCATGACGTCATCCTCATGACATGAGCGATGGAAGTGACCGAAACGTCCCGTCGGTACAGTTTCCCAAATCATTAATGTGTGTCAGTTGGTGGTCGGCAACTAGTGCCTTTGAACCGTCTCCGTGAATCCAATAAATAGACCCCTTTTCCATTGATTCAAACTTTACTTTCACTTCCATCTAATCTCCAAAGCTTTTATATCTCTTAAGTTCTTCCCTATTACAAATCTTCAGGTTTTGCTGCTAATCCTTTCTCAAACGTGAAGTCCTATTATCTTCCTCTTCTATAAACTTACACAAAAATGACAAAAACATCGAACACGGTACCACAAAAAGAAGCTGCTTCATCTTCTCAACCGGCCGGCGGGAAAACGCCGGTGGAACCCCGTCTTGAGGAATGCATTCCTGGGGGGTGCGTGCTAAACTCCAATTTCAAGATCGATAAAGCTTCGTCAATTCCTGGTTGATGAGAGCCAGTGTCGAGGTATATATACTCAATAACTAAGGTATACCTTAAGCAGGTAAAGAAAGACTGCAACTGGGAGAGCAAAGAGGTGGTGATCCCGACCCCCGAAGAAGACACCACCACCCATGTGGAAGGGTTTCTAAGTGTTTACACTTACCCTTTCACACTGGGCCCCCTCGACCCTGTCATCCTTGATTTTTGCCGTCAGTATCGAATAACCCTAGGCCAAATCCATCCTTCCTTTTGGCGAATTGTTATTCTGCTCCGATTTTTCGTGAGCAAAATCGAGGGGCTCCCTTTCACCCTCGATCACCTTATCAGATTGTATAGCCCCTGTCTCTATCGAGGCAGGTTAATGAAACTCCAATGTTAGGCTACCAAAGTGCTATTCTCGAGCAAAGACGAAAATAAGGATCGAGGTTGGATGGGCCGGTTCGTTCGAGTGAGGACTTCCGACCTAATCCCAACCGAGAAGATGCCATTTCCTGAGAAATGAAACATGAATCATAATTACCGTCTCACTTTTAGCTTCCATGTATTATTTGTTCCTTTTTCTTTTCTCATCGATGTCTTTTTCCATGATGTAGCGGTCGCTTGGATGACCCATGCGATTCCCGAACTCGAGAGCTGGGTTCGGAACCTGGCCTCGACCTCTCCATACGCCGCGCGCTCATGGCGCGATTTATCAAAGGGCCGATGGGAGGCCAAGACTCATGGTAAGCCCACTCTTTCTATATTTGATGATTCGATTATGATGCCCTTCTTCTAATTATAAAATTTTCTCGTGTACTGGCTTGGGCAAGGATGCGGTCATGAGGCTCCTATCTAGTGAGGAGGAGACTTCGATCCTGGCACCGAAACCAACAAAGGAAAAAAAGAGGAAAAAGACCTCAACCTTCGAGGATCTAGAACCTCAGAAGAAGGCGACTCGTAAGACGAAGAAGAACATCATCCTTCTGACCGAAGACTCTGTTCGGCGTCTAAGGGAGGAAGACGAAGAAGAGGAAGAAGACAACTCCCGGCTGGTGGCCCGAGTGGGAATGAGCACCGAGGCCCCAAAGGCCACTAAATCGGTGAAGGCCGCAGAGACTCCATCTCAAGATGAGGGGGTCTCAGGAAGAGACTTGGGCGAAGTCCCCGAGTCATCGAGGATTGAAGATCCCTCCCAGGCTCCCACCATAATGAGCCAACGGTGGGTACGGCTGTAAGGGCTGGTCTCAAGGCCCATCGAGATGGAGAGAATGCCCCAAGTGATCCACTTGGGGCAATAGAAATTGGAGGCTCCCCGTTGCTCCCCTCGTTTTCTGAGGAGATGATTCAAGAGGCTCAGGCCTTGAAGATCCCCTCCATCTAAGGAGCCCATGGAAAGGAGGACCCCTTCCGTGATTACTTTACTAGGGTCGAAGATGCTACCGGCCTAAGCGACTTGGAGGTCTCGAGGAAGGACTCGGGTGAGGCATCGAGTCTTTTCAACGAAGCGCAGCAAGCTTTGAATCGGGGTAAGCCTTAACTCCCTTTGTTGGTATTACCCTTGTGTTCATTTTTCTCTTCCTGTCTAACTTTTTTTCTTCTTTCTACGTAGGCCTCAGCGTTTCATCGGGAAGCATTTTCTTGGTCTCGAGCTGAGATGAGTCGGTATGAGGCTGATATTCAAAGGCTTACCGAGGAGAGGAATGCCCTCAACCTTCTCGGTGGGAAAAAAAATAAAAAATCAAGGACCTCCGAGCCGAGTTGGCCATAACTCACAAAGATCAGACCGAGATGATCGAGCAGGTAATGAAAATCTTAAAAGATCATGGGCTCAATTTGGGAATGGTGGTTAACATTTCAATCTCACAGCTGCAGCAGAAGGTCGAGAGGATCGAGCAATTCCGCGAGGAGGTCGACATGATGAAGGCGGAGACCTTGGGGTGGAAAGAAAGTATGGACCGCTTTGCTACTGAAAAAGAGGCTGGTCAAGCCCATTTTTTGTCGGTCAAAAGTCAGCTTCGAGGCATGAAGGAGAAAAGCTCAGCTCAGGCAAAGAAAATAGAGGAGCTCGAGGCTCAGTTGGCTTTCAAACTTGCAAAGGGCAAATATGATGCCGAAAAGGCAAAGGCCAAGTTAGAGGCGATCGTGGCCGTCTACCGGGCCGATGCTGAAGCAGCTCAAGTCCAAGCGAGAGAGGCAGGCGAGACCGCTCAAACATGAGCACATTGGATTGCTGAACTCGCCAAATGCCAATCTCGGAGGGAAACCCTCGATGAGATCCATGGTCGAGGTTTTGATCTTATCGACGAGATAATAAAGACTAGAGAGCATGAAGCCGATGTTGGAGCGCTGGCCTCTTTCGATGATGATAATGATGATGGCAGCAAGAGCAGGTCCGAGAATAGGGAGGACCTCAATGGAGAAGACGTTGCCCCTGAGGAAAATTAGGAATCTTGGGCTTTTTCTTTTTGGATTTTTTGTGCGGTGACCTTGATCGGTCCTTGTAAATATCTTTGTATATATATAAAAGATCTTTTTTCTTTTTGACTTGTCTTTATTCTATTTCCTACCCCGTGAAAATTCTATTTCACTCATGCCTTCATTCCTTATGGATATTTTGCTCATAAGTTTGAAACTTTAGGCAACTAGACCGAAGTCGGACTAGTGTAGTCTTAATCGAGTGAGTACTTGCTCGAACTCAGAGTAGGGTGACCCTTAGGTTTTAATTGAGTGAGGATGATTTCTCGAACTCAGAAATAAAATGGCCCTTTAGGCTCTTGAATTAGGCCGATACGACCATAGTAAAAAGAATGGCTTTCTCCCCCTTTTCGGCTTGAAAAGCTTATTTTTTTTATCATATAAAATATATTGCACCTTAGCATAAAATAAGGGATTTTCTCGAGACCTTTTGTTTCGTAATGCCTTAGCATAAAATAAAGAATTTGTTCTAGAGTTCGAACGACTTTGTACCCATTAGGGTTTTCGAGAGTCGATAATATCGAGACCTTTAGTAATTCAGCCGAGGGTAGCCTTTTTAACCGGTTTATGAAAATATTCGAGGCCTATTTTATAACGGAAATCGAACGTCTCCGAACCGTGTTAATTTGGCCGTAGCCTCTAGCTTATCCCCGAATGGGGTGGCCGTGGCCTATTAAATCGAGAATTGCCTTTTTAAGGTCTTACGATCTTAAGGTGTTAGTAATTCGATCATGTCGATTTTTTGGATGGCAGTCCCCGAGTGCGGGGTCAGTTGTTTGAACTTTAGTTGTGACCGGCCCTTAAGCCAGTTTCCACAATAGATCACAAGCACGACATTGTAAAGTAAAAATTTCTCTAAGGTATGAAATATATGGCAAGGAAAAAAATACTTTTTTCAATAGATTAACATGCGTACATGTTTCCCATTAGGTCTCGAGTAATCTACATGGACATGGTTCGTTCGACCGTTTGACCCTTACAAAATTTACCTATCAAGACCCTGTCGGCACAAAGTATCTTCCTTATAACTATCCGAGTGTATGCCCCCCAGTAATCGAGGTTGATTGTAAAAGAGCCTCGTATACTGTTAAATTGCTTTAAGTTTAGAACGAACAATGGTTGCCTCGTTAAAAACCTCACCGGAAAAACTCATTTGGGACAAAAACCGGTCTAAGGGATAGAGAGTGCAACGTGTTCTTTCATACCTAAGAACTTTGTGTTTGAAGAATCCTTTGATATCTTCGATTAAAAACCTGTAAATGGTTAGTATAAAATATAAACGAAAGTGGAGAAGGTCGTACCTTAGCAGTAATATCGTTTGAGGAGTGATATGTTCCAATTGTTTGGTAATTGTACGCCATTCATCGTGCCAAGTTTGTAGGATCCCTTTCCGATGATATCAAGGACTTGATACGGTCCCTCCCAGTTCGGGCCAAGTTTTCCTTCGTTTGGGTCTCGAGTATTGAGGTGACCTTCCTCAAAACCAAGTCCCCAATTTCAAAGTGTCAAAGATTGGCTCTTCGATTGTAGTACCTTTCGATCTGCTATTTCTGTGTGGCCATTCGAACGAGGGCGGCTCCCCATTTTTCATCTAGCAATTCGAGACTTGTATTCATAGCCTCGTGATTTGACTCTTCTGTTGCATATCGAAACCTGACGCTGGGTTCCCCGACTTCAACCGGGATCAGAGCTTCGATGCCATATACTAAAGAGAACGGTGTTGCCCATGTACTGGATTTTGGTATTGTTCGATATGCCCAAATGACTTCGGGCAATATTTCTCTCTATTTTCCCTTAGCGTCGTTCAATCTTTTCTTTAGATTTTGAATGATGGTCTTGTTTGTCGATTCGGCCTATCCATTCCCACTAGGATGATATGGAATCGACAGGATCCTTTTTATTTTGTGATCTTCGAGAAACATTGTCACTTTGCTACCGATGAATTACTTTCCATTGTCGCATACGGTCTCGGCAGGCATCCCGAATCAGCATATAATATGGTCCCAGATGATGTCTACGACTTCTTTCTCTCTAATTTTCCCGAAAGCCTGTGCTTCAACCCACTTAGAGAAATAGTAAGTCATAAAAAAAATTAGCTTTACTTGGGGCCGATGGTAGAGGGCCGACGATATCCATTCCCCATTTCATGAATGGCCACGAGGATAAGACTGAGTGGAGTTGCTCTCTGGGTTGGTGAATCATTGGCGCATACCTTTGACATTTGTCACACTTTCGAACAAACTCTTTTGTATCCTTTTCCATATCGGCCCAATAGTATCCTGCTCTGATGACTTTGTGAACCAAGTTTTCGGCACTGGAATGATTTCTGTAGGTGCCCTCGTGGATTTCTCGTAGGATGTAGTTAGTATCTCCTGGTCCTAAACATATTGCCAGTGGTCCATCGAACATCCTTCTATATAGTGTTCCATCTTCGGCCAATGTGAATCGTTCGTCCTTCGTGTGTAGAGTCCTCGATTCCTTAGGATCCGATGGAAGCTTCCCGTTCTTTAGGTACTCGATATATTTGTTCCTCCAATCCCAGGTCAGACTTGTGGAGTTGATTTTGACGTGGCCTTTTTCGATTACTGACCTTGAAAGTTGTACGACAGTACCCGAGCTAATCTCGTTGTCTTCGACTAATGACCCCAAATTTGCAAGGGCATTGGCTTAGCTGTTTTATTCTCGAGGCACATGATGTAGGGTCCATTCTTTAAACTGATGTAGAGTCACCTGTAATTTGTCCAAGTACCTCTGCATTCGATCTTCTCGAACCTCAAAGGTTCTGTTGACTTGGTTTACCACAAGCAGGGAGTCGCATTTGGCCTCGATGACCTCTGCTCCAAAACTTGTAGCTATCTCGAGACCTGCAATCATGGCCTCATACTCGGCCTCATTGTTAGTTAACTTGGAAGTTTTGATAGCTTGTCTAATTGTATTACCCGTGGGCAGCTTCAAAATGATGCCTAGCCTGGACCCCTTCACGTTCGAAGCGCCATCTGTGAAGAGGTTCCACACCCCCGTTGATGTACTCGACTTTAATAATAGTTCCTTTTCGACCACGGGTACGAGGGTTGGCGTAAAGTCGGCCACGAAGTCCGCTAAGATTTGAGAATTGATGGTCGTGCGAGGTCGATACTCGATATCGTACCCACTAATCTCGACGGCCCATTTGGCCAATCGGCCTGAAAGTTCGGGCTTATGCAAGATATTGCGAAGAGGATAAGTAATCACCACACAGATCGGATGACACTGAAAATATGGTTTTAATTTCCTAGAGGTGCTTATTAGGGCAAGTGCTAATTTTTCTAAGTGTGGGTACCGGGTCTCGGCCTCACCTAAAGTTCGACCAACATAGTAAACAGGAAATTGCGTAGCTTCCTCTTCTCGAACTAGGACCCCACTTACCGCGATTTCCGAGACTGCTAAGTACAAGTAGAGTTGCCTGTCCATTTTCGGAGTATGAAGCAGTGGCGAGCTCGAGAGGTACCGCTTTAATTCTTCCAATGCTTGTTGGCATTCCGGGGTCCATGCAAAATTGTTCTTCTTTTTGAGCAGTGAGAAGATCCTGTGACTTCTATCTGAAGACGTCGAGATGAAATGTCCTAGGGAGGCTATGCGCCTTGTTAATATTCGTACATCCATAACATTGTCCATGACTGTGATGTCTTCAATTGCCTTGATCTTATCATGGTTGATTTTGATCCCCCGATTTGATACAATAAAGCCGAGCAAATTTCTCGAGCTGACCCGAATGCACATTTCTCCGGGTTGAGTTTCATGTAGTGTTTCCTTAGTATATCGAAGGTTTCCTGCAAATGTGTCAAATGGTCCTCTGCTCGTAGGGACTTAACTAGCATATCGTCAATATAAACCTCCACTGCTTTACCTATTTGTTCTTAGAACATTCAATTTACTAAGCGTTGATAAGTGACACCAGCATTTTTTAGTCCAAACGGCATTACATTATAATAATAGGTGCCGTACTTAGTGATGAACAAAGTCTTTTCCTAATCCTCCGGGTTCATTTGTATTTGATTGTACCCGAAGTAGGCATCGAGAAAACTAAGGATCTAGTGTCCGGACGTGGCATTGATCATACGATCGATATTCGGCAGAGGAAAAAAGTCTTTAGGACATGCTTTGTTTAAATCTTACAGTCTACATACATTCTAAATTTATTTCCCTTTTTAGGGACTACGACTACGTTTGCTAACCATTAGTGATATTTTACTTCCCGAATGGATCCTATTTTGAGAAGTTTGGCTACCTCGTCCTTGATGAATGCATGTTTTACCTCGGACTGGGGACTTCTCTTTTGTTTTACCGGGCGAAACTTCGGGTCCAAGCTCAGTCGATGTGTAGTGATCTTTGGCGGGATCCCTATCATATCTAGGTAGGACCAAGCAAAACAATCCATATTATTGATAAGAAATTTAATGAGTTTTTCCCTGAGCTCGGGGGTGAACCCCGTACCCAGGATACCTTTCGATCGGGTAGATGCTCGATCAGTATGACTTGCTCCAGCTCTTCGACTGTCGATTTGGTGGCGTCGGAATCCTCGGGGATTATGAAGGATCGAGGGATCCAGTAGTCACCATTCTCGTCCGTTCCCTGCTTCTCCGACTGAGTCGAGGCTGGTAGTTGTGGTTGCTATTTAGCTTCCTATTTTCCTTTGGAATCCGATCCTTTTATTGACAAATGCGTCGATACCGATATTACTTCGTTGATCGCGAACATCTCTTTGACAGCATGCTGCTCCCCATACATTGTTTTTACTCCATCCGGCGTCGGGAACTTGAGAATTTGGTGAAGGGTTGAGGGGACCGCCCTCATGTTGTGAATCCAGGGTCTTCCCAGCAGTGCGTTGTATCTCATATCGCCCTCGATCACATGGAACTTTGTTTCTTGAATAGTTCCGGCTACATTTACTGGTAGGATGATTTCGCCTTTAGTTGTTTCACTCGCCATGTTGAAACCATTAAGAATTCGAGCTGCGAGTATGATCTGATCTTGTAGGCTGAGCTACTCCACGACTCTCGATCGAATAATATTGGCCGAGCTTCCTGGAACAATTAAAACACGTTTAACCTGAATTTATTCATAAGGATAGAGAATACCAAAGCATCATTGTGGGGTTGTGAGATCCCTTCTGCTTCCTCATCATTGAATGATAAAGTGCCTTCTGGCACATAGTCTCAAGTTCATTTTTCCCTTGTGATTGATACTTTAGTGCGTTTGAACACGGGCCCTTGTGGAATATCGACTCAACCAACGATCATGTGAATCACGTGTTTTGGTTCTTCCTGCTCGTTTTTCCTGTTTGCATCCCTGTCTTTGAAATGTTTTTTAGCTCGGTCACTCAAGAATTTTCGAAGGTGACCCTCGCTGAATAGACGGGCCACCTCCTCCCTTAGTTGTCTACAGTCTTCAGTTCTATGACCATGTGTACTATGGTATTTTCATATTTGATTGGGGTTTCTTTGGGATGGATCGATTTGTAGGGGTCTGGGCCATCTAGTATCTTTGATTCTCCCAATGGCTGACACAATACCTGATGCATCAATGCTGAAGTTGTATTCTGATAACCGTGGTGCTTCTATGGGATCAGCATGTTTATCGACGCCACTTTTGCTCATGAGCCCTCGAGAGCTTTGTCCTCGATCGTTCCTTCAACAATTTCGGATGGGATTGCATCCTAGGCCGCTGTTTCTATGATCTGTATTGTATGGTTGATACCGATCTCTGTTCGACCGGGGTTCTCTGTCGATATCCTTTTGAGTTCTGCCGATGGGTCTGTTTGGATAAACGGAACCGGAAGGGGTCCCCAATTGATCATCCTCAACCCTGATCTTTGACTGGTACCGATTATGTACATTGGCGCAGCTTACCGCTGGATATTTAATTAAATTCATCTTTACTTGTCATGATGCCACTGAACTTCGTTCATTCAAACCCTGAGTTAAGGCTTGAACAACCCAATCGTCTGTGACCAGTGGCAGTTCCATGCGTTCCATCTGGAACCGAGATACGAACTCCCTCAACATTTCGTTGTCTTTTTGTTTCACCTTGAAGAGGTCCGACTTCCTAGTTGAAACCTTTATTGCTCTGGCATGTTCCTTTACGAAGGAATCTGCAAGAATGGCAAAGGAATCGATAGAATTAGGCAGCAAATTGTGGTACCATATCATTGCTCCTTTTGACAAGGTTTCTCGAAATTTCTTCAGTAAAACAAATTCAATCTCACCGTCTTCCAAGTCATTCCCTTTTGTTGCGCATGTATAAGAAGTGACATGCTCATTAGGGTCGGTGGTCCCATTATACTTAGGAATTTCTGGCATTCAAAAATTTTTCGGAATGGATTTCGGAGACGCACCAGGAGGGAAAGGCTTCCATACGAATTTCTTTGAATCCATACCCTTTATAATCGGCGGTACCCCTGGTATTTGGTCAACCCAGGAGTTGTATGTCTCAACTTTCTTGTCATTTGCCTCGATTTTCTTTTCTCCCGATTCAATCTGTTTCGTGAGCTCTTCGAGCATTTTCATAATGGAGGGGTTTGTCCCCGATTCGTTGGCGTTCGACCTTTTCGGCACATGCTCGGTCCTGTGGACGACATCAAGTTAGATCCTACTCGATGTTCGGTGCTGATTTTGTAGTTGTGCTATAGCGGCTTGTTGAGCGTGTAACATTTTGAATATCAATTGGAGGCTAACTCCACCATATTCTCTGCCCTGCGTACCTCGACCACCTGATCGAACATCCCTGCATATGCTACCTTCAGGATCAGCGCCCAAATTTGCATTTAGGGCAACATGTGAATTGACATCGACGGGATTTGCAATTGGTGCTCCCTCGAGGTCAGCCTGAGGCGCCTCGATCCCTGGGGCAGCTATATTGTCATTTTCCCCGTAAAATCCGAGGTCGTTGCCATTGTGTGTAGGCGCTGCTTGTGAGTTTGACATGTTTATCCTGAAAACAAAGATTCTTACGAGAACAAGTGTAAAGCAGTGTGTGTTATCGGAATCAGTATTAAGCAATCACTATTATCCTTAGCCCCATGGTGGGTGCCAAACTGTTTGCCCTTACAATTGGATAACAATTAAACTTATAATGAGGTTCTAAGGACACGTGATTTCACTTAATACCAATTGATAAATATAAAAATTAATAACAGAAATGAACTATTAAGCAAAGCGAACCAGGGTTGAAACGGAATCCAACCCTCGAGCTAGGATGCCTTCGAACTGATTGATACCAAAACGGTTAAAAATAAAGCAAGCTGATGAACAAGAGAGTATAAGATAAAAAGAGCGTTATATTGGCTTTTTTATACGAGAACAATGTGTCTTACAAATGGTTAATACTCCCCTTTTTATAGTAGAGGAATTCTACTTATGGTATAACTCTAATTACATAAGGAAATCCCATGATTAGCTAATTAACCGTTCCTAATTTGATTCGTTTCGAGATTTCCGCCATGATCTTTAACCAGTCACGGATATTTTGCCTTTCCGTTATTATTTTACCTTTGATCTTTCTCGATGCCTGTCTTATTCGGTCTCGATCGCTGCTGTCCTCGATCTCGATAGGTGCCTCAAATCCTGAACTTGGTACCTTGTCCTCGTACCTTGGTCTGATCCACTATGGGGCCGACCTTCGATGCAGCTCCCCGGTCCCGGTCAGATAGAAAAATTGGGTGGGCTCGATTTTAACTGTATACAAGTTCATTTAAACTAATAAATTATTTTGAAGTAGCACAACAAAAATATAATCAGACATGACCATAATTCTAAAATTTTAACATGCATCTGATAGTTAACAAAATAAACAGAAAAAAGGAAGCAAATAAAAGGTCTAACTTAAAAAAAGCTAAAAAGTCTTTTGATAGCGAGTCACGCATAGGAGGTTAGAGTATATAACTATTTACCCTAAAATTCCAGTAACAATTAAACTTATTTAGTGGTTTTAAGGATACATAATTTAATCCAATACCAATTGACAAACAAGGAATTGAATAGATAATCTGAATAGTAAAATAAATCAAACCAGTGTTCTAGCAGCGCTTTCGAACTCGATTCGAGATGGTCTCGAGGTTGGGTAAGAAGAACAGTAAATAAAAGAGGAAAAATAATGATGAACAGTAATGGATAGTAAGTAAAATAGAGTAAAGGAATCCTGGTCAATTGCATATCAGTGATGAACAGTGATGGATAGTAAGTAAACAATGAAAAACAATGATGAACAGTGTTCTTTATCAGTGAATCAATGCCTCTTACAAATAAATGCGGTCCCTCTTTATAGAGTAAAGGAAACCTAAATAAGGTACAGTTTATAATAACGAAAATAAATCCCATGATTGACGTCAATAACCGCTTGATTTGATATGTTCCGGGATTTCCGCCGAGATCTTCGGTCGGTTGCTAATATCTCTTCATTCCGTTATTATGCCTTACCCGAAGTCGGTCATGCTCGGTGTCGATCTTCAGCGATCACTTCGATCTTCGTGCTCCATATTTTGCCATTGAGCTCGAGCCTGGTTTATTGCGAGCTTACCTTCGGGGAAGCT
Source organism: Nicotiana tomentosiformis (assembly GCF_000390325.3). Lineage (NCBI taxonomy): Eukaryota > Viridiplantae > Streptophyta > Magnoliopsida > Solanales > Solanaceae > Nicotiana > Nicotiana tomentosiformis. Next base: position 53,028,493 of record NC_090817.1, read on the forward strand.
CCTCGTGCCTAAGATATCTGACATGCCAGATTTCGATCGTATACAGATAGTCCCAGCGTTTCTTGGAATAACATGATAAGAAATAGTTTGATCCTTGATTTTTCAAACCTCGATCATGACATCGTCCTTATGACGTAAGTGACGGATGTGATCGAAACGTCCCGTCAGTTCAGTTCCCAAATTATTAATGCATGTCAGTTAACGGTCGGCCACTAGCGCCACCGAACCGTCACTGTGAGCCTATAAATACCCACTACATCATTGAATCAAACTTTACTTTTGCTGTATTCAAACCGATATGTCTTCTCACTCTTTTCGTCTCCTCCTTTTCGTCGTCTGTAGAGCCACCTTCGTTAGTGCTGAAACCACCAGTTTTTCATCTTCCTTCGCTCTTCTTTACTTATACAAATGGTGAAAACCTCAAAGACCATACCGCAGAAGGAGAAAGCTTCTTGCTCCTCTTCTCGGCCATCCGACGGCAAGATGCCGGCGGAGCCGCTTCCCCACGAGTATGTTCCCGGCCCGTGTACTCTAAAATCCGACTTCAAGGTCGAAAACCCTTCATCGATCCCGGGCCGATATGAGCATGTGTCGATGTACATGTGCTCGATAACGAAGAGCCACCTCGAGGCCATGAAGAGGGACTGCAACTGGGGTCCCGAGGTCGTGGTGCGAAATCCTGCTCCCGAAGAGAGCACCACCGCTTATGTGGAGAGATTCCTAAGTGTTTACACTTACCCCTTTACATTGGATCTCCTAGACCCAGTGATTATTGATCTCTATAAAAGATATCAGGTCACCCTAGGCCAAATCCACCCCTCTCTATGGCACATAGTAATCATGTTGCGCTTCTTCTCAAGCAAAGCCGAGGGGCTAGAGTTTACTCTAAATCACCTCATGCGGTTGTACCGGCCCCGAATCTATCATGGATTAATCAGGCTCCAACGTCGGGCAACGAAAGCCTTGATCTCGAGCATCGATGAAGACAAGGATCGGAGTTAGATGAGCCATTTTATACGGGTGAGGACCCGCGACATTATACCGGAAGAGAAGATGTCGTTCCCTGAGGAAGGGAACTTTGAGCGTAAGTGATCTTCTAAAATATGTTCTTCGTACCGTCATCAATTTCGCCCGATATCCCCTTTCGACATATAGCTATTCCTTGGATGCCTCAAGCGGTACCCGACCTTGAAGATTGGGTTCGGAAGTTAGCCTCAACTTCCATTTATGCCGAATGTGCATGGCGTGATTTGGCAAAGGGCAGATGGGACGCCAAGAACCACGGTAAAGATCTCCTTTTTCATATTCTGAAATACTCTTTATACTTCATTCGTCACTAATTTTCTTTTATGCAGGCCTGACTAAGGATGTCGCTTTGAGGTCTCCAAGTGGCGAGAAAGAAACCAAGTCCCCGATTTCGAAACCGGGGGAATACAAGAAGAGGAAAACTACCTCGCAGTCCGAGGATTCCAAATCCAAACTTCGAAGGGTGAGGAGGAAAGTAACCGCTCTCATAATGGATGTTGTCCAAAAATTGAGAGACGAAGAAAAGGAAGAAGAGGTAAATGCCTCGGCACTGACGGTCCTACCTAGGAAAGCCGTCGAGGTCACCAAACCTTATGAGCCGACGGCGGCTGCTAAAATCAAGCCTCGTGTTGAGGAGGCTTCCAAAAAGAAATCGGGTGAGGGTCCCGAATTATCAGAGGTTGAGATAGTTTCTCGGTCATCTGCAGCTACACCGGACGGGGCCGGTTCTGAGACCCCGAAGATCGATCAGAGCATCCCGAGCGACTTGCTCGGGACCATGACAGCAGGTCGCTTGCCTTCTCTTCCAACTTTTTCTGAGGAGGCACTTAGGGAAGCTCGAGAGTTGAAGACCCCTGATATAGGCGGAGGCTCTAATATAGGGGAACCCTTTCAGGATTACTTTACTGGAGTCGATGATGCCTCTGATATCAGTGACGCTTCTATTCTTTTAGAAGAGGCCCAACGTCTCTTATCTCAGGTAAGAATCTGTTTACTGCACTTCTTTTATTTACTCCTTTCTTTTCTAAATCTGACTTGTGTTTTCCCTTTTTGTGTAGGACTTTGCCTTGTTTCGAGCTGACCTCAGCAAGTGTGAAACCAAGCTCCAAAAGGTCTCGGAGGAGAGGAACGCTCTGAAGCTTCTTTGCAGCCAAAAAGACGAAACTATAAAGGACCTTCAAGCGGATTTGGCCAAGGCTCGTGAGGAAGAGGTCAAGCTAGATAAGCAGGTGAGCATCCTTTTGATAAAGTATGGACTCGACCCAACCGTGGAGGCTAATACTTTATTATCTCAGCTGCAGCAAAAGGTTGAAAGGATCGAGTTGCTTCGGGGAGAAGTCGATCAGGTCAAGGCCGATTGTGATTGGTGGAAGGAGAATATGGACCGCCTGGCTACAGAAAAAGAAACTACCTTGGCCAAATTGTCATCGGCCGAGGTTCAACTTCGGGGTGTCAAAGAGAAAAGTTCGGCCCAAGCCAAGAGGATCGAGGAGCTCGAAACCTTCTTGTTGAGGCCAAGGAGGAGATCGAGAAGACAGAAGTTATGGCGGACAAGTCCATTACCATGTACCGGGACGATGCTGAGGCTGCTCAAATGTAGCTAAGGGAGGCTTCTGACCGAGAGCAATGGATCCTTGACTCGGCAAAGTGTCAATTCCGGAGGGAAACTCTCGAGGAAATCCATACTCGAGATTTTGACCTCTCCGATGAGATAGCCCAAGCCAAGGTGCTTGAGGCTGAAGCCAGGCATCTTGCCTCCTTCGATGACGAAGATGATGATGAAGAAGGCAGTCGAGGCAGATCCGATGAGGGGCATGAAGGAGAAGTTGCTCCCGAAGAAGAGGTCAAAATCGGCCGTAGTTAGGACTTAGTTTCCCTTTTTGTAAGACCTTGACCGGTCTCTTGTACATAACTTTTTTTTATCAATATATAATAGAAAAAATTCTTTTGAATGTCTTCTCAGTTTTATATTCAAACGTGTTTTGTGCTTTTGCCTTGTAAAAATTTTGTTGTTGTAGTCTCTGTAATCGAGTGAACACTAGTTCGAACTTAGAACAAAACCCTTAGGTTTTTTAGACACGCAAGGGCGAGTCCCCGAGTTCAGTAAAATATTCGAGATTTCAGATGGCTTGATCGATGCCATGACTGCACTGTTTTTATAACTAAGTTCCAGTATGTTTCGAACTTAGAATAGAATAAACCCTTAGGTTTTTTTTATCAAATAATGGGTAATTTTCGAACTTGTAGTAACATACCCCTTAAGGTTTTATGGCGGATCCTTGAGCTAAGTTCAGGTCAACTTTATTTGAACTCGGAATAGTGGAACCCTTAGGTCCGAGTTGAGTGAGAACAACGTCTCAAACTCTAATTGTATTGGCCCTTAGGCTCTTTTAGATTGGGCCCATATGGCCTCTAAAAGACGACTATTATTTCCCCCTTTCGGCTTAAAAGGCAAAGTCCGATGTCGATTGAATCCCTTTTGCTTTTTGTGCTTTAGCACGTTTGTGTTAAAGATAACTTTATACCTCTTCATGTTTTTTGAGGGCCGATTTTATTTTGATTATTTTTCGAGGGTAGCCTTTTTTAACCGGTTTTTCAGAGAATTTGAAGGCCTATCATTATTGCGGAATTCGGACGTCTCCGAGCTGCGTTATTTAGGCCGTAGCCTTTAGTTTGGTTGTAGCCTTTAGTTCGGCCGTAGCCTTCAGGTATGCCTCTTAGGCTTATTTTCCAATAACATTTCGAACTTGTTTGAAATGTCAGTCCCCGAGAATGGTGGCCTTGGCCTATAGATCGAGGGGTGCCTCTTTGAGGTCTTATGAATTTGTGTTAAGATAACTCAAATATGCCTATCATCGATGGTAGTCCCCGAGTGTATATTTTCACTTTGGCTCTTGAGCCGTTTCTCGCAATATCATAAGCAACAGGCTTGTATAGTAGATAAATTTCTTCGAGACACAAAATGTTTAGATGAAGAGGAAATGCTTCTTTGAATAGTTTATACATGCGCACATGTTTTGCCATCGGGGCTCGACTAATTTATATGGACACGGTTCACTTGACTGTTTGGTCCATTACAAAGCTTCCCTATCAAGGCCCTTTGACATGAAGTACTATTCTTGAGAATACATCATCCGAGGGTGATGCCCTCCAGTATTCGAGGTTAATAGCAAAGAAGCCTTGGATACTATTGAATTGTCCTCAGGTAGCACATAATTTTTGCCTCGTTAAAAACCTCGCCGGAAAAACCTAGTTGGGATAAAAACCAATCTAAGGGAAAAAGAGTGCAATGCGTACTTTAAAACCTGAGGTCTCGATGTCTTTGGTCGAACTCCTGCAATGAGTTAGCGTCGAATATATATAAATGAAAGAAGGGAGAAAATCATACCTTAACAATAATATCGTTTGAGAAGTGATATGTTTTAGTTGTTTGGTAATGGTTCGTCGTCCATCGTTCCGAGTTTATAAGACCCTTTTCCAACTATATCGAGGAATTGATAGGGTCCTTCCCAATTCGGGCCGAGCTTCCCTTCATTAGAATCTCGAGTGTTGATGGTGACATTCCTTAGGAATAAGTTCCCGACCCTGAAGTGGCGAAGGTTGGTTCTTCTATTATAGTACATTTCGATTCGTTGCTTTTGTGCAGCCATTCGAACAAGTGCCGCTTCTCATTTTTCATCTAATAATTCGAGGCTAGTATTCATAGCCTCGTGGTTCGATTCCTCCGATGCATGTCGAAACCTTGCACTGGGTTCTCCGACTTCGACTTGACTTAAGGCTTCGTAGCCATACACAAAGGAAAATGAAGTTGCCCATGTACTGGACTTCGATGTTGTTCGATATGCCCAAAGGACTTCGGGAAGAATTTATCTCCATTTTCCTTTAGCTTCGTTCAACCTTTTCTTCAGGTTTTGGATGATAGTCATGTTCGTCGATTCGGCCTCTACGTTCCCACTAGGGTGATACGGTGTTGACAATACCTTTTTATTTTATGGTCTTCGAGAAATTTTGTCACTTTACAGCCGATAAATTGCTTACCATTGTCGCATACTATTTCTGCGGGTATACCGAATCGACACACGATATGATCCCAGATGAAGTCTATAACCTCTTTTTCTCTCACTTTCTCGAACACCTGTGCTTCAACCCATTTAGAGAAATAGTCAGTCATAAATAAAATGAACTTAGCTTTACCTGGGGCCGATGGAAGGGGGCGGACGATATCCATCCCCCATTTCATGAATGGACATGAGGATAGGACTGAATGAAATTTTTATCTGGGCTGATGGATCATCGGTGCAAACCTTTGAAATTTATCACATTTTTGAACAAACTCCTTAGTATCTTTTTCCATGCTATCCCAGTAGTATCCTGCTCTAATGATTTTGTGAATCAGTGATTCAGCGCCGGAGTGGTTCCCAAAAGTGCCTTCATGGACCTCCCGTAAAACATAATTTGTGCCTCCTGGTCCTAAGCACACTGCCAATGGTCCATCGAATGTTCTTCTGTATAATGTTCCATCTTCAGCCAATGTGAATCGAGCAGCTTTGGTTTATGAGGTCCTCGACTCATTAGGGTCTGATGGGATCTTTCCATTCTTCAAGTGTTCAATATATTTATTCCTCCAATCCCAGGTTAAGCTTGTAGAGTTTACCTCGGCATGACCTTCCTCAATCACGGATCTCGAGAGTTGAACCACAGTCCCCGAGCTGATCTCATCTTCCTCGACCGACGACCCCAAGTTTGCAAGTGCATCGGCCTCACTGTTTTGTTCTCGAGGCATGCTGTAAAGTCCATTCCTTTAAACGGTACAAAGTTCACTATAGCTTGTCCAAATACCTTTGCATTCTATCCCCTCGAACTTCGAAGGTTTTGTTTACTTGGTTCACCACCAGGAAAGAGTCACACTTGACTTCAATGACTTCTGCCCCATGCTTTTAGCTAGCTCGAGACCTGCAATAATGGCCTCGTACTCGGCCTCATTATTAGTCAACCTAGAAGTTTTGATAGATTGTCTAATAGTGCTACCCGTGGGCGGCTTCAAAATGATGCCTAGCCCGAAATAGGCATTGAGAAAAGTAAGAATCTCATGGCCGGCCATGGCATCGATCATGCGATCGATGTTAGGCAGTGGAAAAGAATCTTTGGGGCACATCTTGATTAAATCCTTATAATCTATACACATTCTAAGTTTGTCCCCTTTTTAGGGACTACAACTACATTGGCTAACCATTCGGGATATTTCACCTCCCGAATAGATCCTATTTTGAGAAGTTTAGTTACCTCATCCTTTATGAATACGTGCTTTACTTCGGACTGGGGTCTTCTCTTTTGCTTCACCGATTTGAATCTAGGGTCCAGGCTTAGCCGATGTGTAAGGCCCCGTTAAAGATTTTCTAATAATTTTATATTTTAAAGTACACCAACGGTATTTGGGAATAATATGTTAGAGTATTTAAGGAGACCCATGGGATAGAACCACATTATTTCGAAAAGAAAAGTACATGTTTAAAGTGTGTTGAAACATACTAAGGAGTTTTGTGAATGGAAAGAATTCGCGTGGAACAAGTAGGATACATTAAGTGGAAAGGATGTCTCAATACGCACAAGATCCTACTTCAAATGCATGTTGCTACAAAACAATAAAGACTTGTGAGGTGATCTACCTATCCAATTAAAGCCCTTTGAGTCTAGTTTCTAACGCTTCAAACCGTTCGTCATGTGGACATTTCAAGAAGAAGTTATGTTCAAATACCCAAAGGGTGGTCTGTAGCTCGCTACAGAGCTCGCGAGGCCAGGTCTGTAGCCCGGTCTGGATTTTTGAGGGTCCGTTTTTCTAATTTCATAACCCGACCCTAGTTCCTATAAAACGATCTTAGGGTCATTTTGGATGGATAATCTGATATTTTTAGAGAGGGGAAAGTGCCCTAGAGTGAGAGGAGAAATTCCTAAGCCCTTTGTTCATCAAATCCTGCTCAAGCCTTGAAATCCAACAAGAAATCCCTCAAGTTCTTCATTTAAGAGGTATGGTTCCATACCTTAGTTTTCAATTTCGGATTTGGGTAGAAGATGGTTGATTGAGAGTATTATTTATAAATTCATGTGCCAATAAGTTTTATGGGAAGATTGTTGAGCTCAAATGGGTAAAGATTTGGTTGTGAAGTGAAAGAAATCTTGTGGAAGAATCTTGTAACCAATTCGCATAGCTAGTGTTTGATAAAATGCTCGAATGAGCTAGAACCAATATCATCGTCCTAATTTTGGTTCAACTTGTTATATTTCTAAAATAGATTGAAGTTGCTAAGAATTCCGGAACATTTAGAGTATAAGAAAGCTCAAGTGAGGTATTTATGGCTAAACCCTCTTCTTCTTAGAATTGAATCCCACGGCGTTCATGTAATTGAAGCAAGACCTTGATCATTATTGAATTGTCTATTCCTAATGTGGTTGTGTAGAAGGATATATGCTCAATATTTATTCTAAATGCTTCATAATGTCATCTTGCCATTTGAGAATATGTTCAAAATGTGGAATATGTGTTAGAAATGTAAAGACTTCATGTCAAGATCAAAATTAAGGTTGTTATGCCAAATTGTATGAAAAGCCTCTATGTGCCTAAGATTTCCAAATTGTTGTGTTATGTGAATTAAATATCTTGAACGGGAAGCCTTATTGTTATTAATAATGATTATGATAATGATATTTGAATGTGGAAAAGGGGACTGGAATTATGAAATACGGCCAAGCGCCAAGAATGACTTTGTAACTAAAATCACTAGTGCCAATGAATTGAAAGTATATGAAAGAAGTACGATGTGAAATGATTGACAGAAAAAGGTTGATGTCTCAAGTGAGATGGACTAGCCGATCGGGCCAAGATCGGACTCCATGTAAGAACACGGTGGTATTATGGATGCAATTGTGAAAATGGTTGATGTCTCAAGTGAGATGGCCTAGCCGATCGGGCTGTGATCGGACGCCATATTGCACACATGGTGGTAACTGTGCTGGAAATGATAATTGAAATTGTGGATAGGGTTGATGTCTCAAATGAGATGACCTAGCCGATCGGGTCGAGATCGGACTCCGTGTAAGAACACGGTGGTATTGTGGATTGTGGCATATGGCACTAAAGATTACCCAACCTAATAAGATGGAAATTGACTTGAGAACTTATGTGATCCTTACTTGATGCTTTAATATTGTTTTGAAGCTCTTATTGAACTCATGATTGTTTCCCCCTGGTATTATTATCCATTCTATTGAGATTGTATTTTAGCTTTACATACTAGTACTATTCGACGGTACTAACATCCCTTTTGCCGGGGCACTGCATCTTTAAATGGATGTATGTGGTTACATAGCAGGCAGTGTTGATCGCAGTTAGTGGTACATCATCATCTTCTCAGCAGACTCGGTAAGCCCCATTTCATTCCGGACTCATGTATTGTACCTTTTGTTTATATCGTGGTCAATATTTGAGGTATAGCCAGGGCCTTGTTGCCGGCATCATCTTTACTCTCTTTTTTATCTTTAGAGGATCCGTAGACACTATGTGGGTTCTATATGGGTGTTGGGAATGTTAAACCATTTATGTTGTGTTTGATCACTTGTTCCATTCGAACTATAAGAAATATGTATTTTGAGACTTCAAAGCACAATTGCTAATCAAATGATTTAGCATCGTATATATGAACTACCTGCTATATAATTTATGAACTCATGTCTTTTCTTGATCATGGGTGAATTGGGTAGAAAGAATCTAACAGGCTTGCTCGGCCGGGTTTACTCGGCTGAGCACCGGTCGCGCTCCTCGGTTTTGGGGTGTGACACGATATGTTGTTACCTCCGGTGGAATCCCTATTATGTCTAAATGGGACCAAGCAAAACAATCTATGTTATCAACAAGAAATTGAATAAGTTTTTTCCTGAGTTCGGGGATTAATCCCGTTCCCAGGTATACCTTTCGCTCGGGCAGGTACTCGATCAATAAAACTTATTCCAGCTCTTCGACCGTTGATTTGGTGGCTTTAGTATCTTCGGGAACAACAAAAGTTCGAGGGGTCAGAAAATCCTCCTCTTCTTTTTCTATCCTCTGCTTCCCGGATTCGGTCGAGGCTAGTGGCTGTGATTGCTATTTGACTTCCTATTTATCTTTGATGCTCGACCTTTTCTAGGTTGATAGTGTCGATATCGAGGTCACCTCATCGACCGCAAACATTTCCTTTGCAACATACTGCTCCCCGTATACTATTTTTACACCGTCCGACATCGGGAATTTCATCATTTGGTAGAGAGTCGAAGGGACTGCCCTCATATTGTGGATCCAAGGCCTTCCGAGCAGGGCATTGTACCTCATGTCGCCCTCGATTACGTGGAACTTGGTATCTTGAATGGTTCCAGCCACATTCACTTGTAGAATAATCTCCCCTTTAGTTGTTTCACTGCCATATTGAAGACGTTTAAGACTCGAGATGCGGGTACGATTTGACTTTGTAGGCCGAGCTGCTCCACGACCCTCGATCGGATGATATTTGCCAAGCTACTTGGATCCACTAAAACACGCTTAAGTTGAACTTTATTTAGTAAGATAGAAATTACCAGAGCATTGTTGTGGGGCTGAGAAATGCCTTCTGTTTCTTCATTGTTGAATGATAAAGTGCCTTCGGGTACATAATCTCGGGTTCATTTTTCCCTAGTGATTGATACCTTAGTGCGTTTGAATATGGGTCCTTGTGGGATGTTGAACCCACCGACGATCATATGAATGACATGTTGGGGATCCTCCTGTTCATTTTTCCTGTTGGCGTCCCTTTCTCTGAAATGATTCTTGGCTCGATCTCTGAGGAACTCTCGAAGGTGGCCCTCATTGAATAGACGGGCTACCTCATCCCTTAATTGCCTGCAATCCTCGGTCTTGTGACCATGCGTTCCTTGATACATGCATATCAAATTTGGGTTTCTTTGGGAAGGATCGATTTTCATGGGTTTGGGCCACTTAGTATCTCTGATCCTTCCGATTGCCAAAACAATGCCCGATGCATCGATGCTAAAGTTATATTCCGATAACCGAGGTGCTTCTGTGGGATCGGCATACTTGTCGAAACCACTTTTGCTCGCAAGTCCCCGAGAATTCTATCCTCGATCACTTCTTCGATCGTTCAGGGCAGAATTGCATCCTAAACCATTGTTCCTTCGATCTGCGGTATATGATTCATATCGGTCCCTGTTTGACCTTGGCTCCCTATCGATGTCCCTCTGTTTTTTAACTGTCGACATGTTTGGATATACTGAACCGGAAGGGGATCCTAATTGGTCGTCCTCGACCTTGATCTTCGACTGATATCGATTGTGTACATCTGCCCAAGTTATAGTTGGATACTCGATTGAATTTTGTTTTAACTACCGTGATGCTATCGAACTCCGTTCGTTCAACCCTTGGGTGAAAGCTTGAATGGTACAATCATCTATGACCGGTGGCAACTCCATGCGTTCCATTTGAAATCGGGACACGAACTCCCTTAGCATTTCATTATCCCTTTGTCTTACCTTGAAAAGGTCTGATTTCCTCGTTGTGACCTTTATGGCCCCGGCATGTGCCTTACAAAAGAATCTGCTAACATGGCAAATGAATCGATGGAATTTAGTGGCAGGTTGTGATTCCAAATCATCGCTCCCTTCGAAAGGGTCTCTCCGAATATTTTCAACAGCACTGATTCGATTTCATCATCCACTAAATCGTTACCCTTGGTGGCACATGTATATGAAGTAACATTCTCATTGGAATTAGTAGTCCCATTGTATTTGGGTATGTCTGGCATACGAAACTTCTTTGGAATAGGTCTCGGAGCCGCACTTGGAGGAAACGACTTTTGTACAAACTTCTTCAAATCCATCCCTCTCAAGATTGGGGTTGACCCTGGTATCTGATCAACTCGAGAGGTTTATGTCTACACTTTTTTATCGTTGGCTTCGATTCTCTTCTCCCCTGATTCAATTCTTTTGGTGAGCTCCTCAAGCATTTTCATTACCGCAAGATTAGTCTCCAATTCGTTACCATTTGACCTTTCCAGTACTTGCTCGGTACGACAATTAATTTCCGGCTCAACCCTATTCAGAACTCTATGTTGATTTTGTAACTGAGCAATAGCGGCTTGCTGAGCCTGAAGCATCTCAAATATCAATTGGCGACTAACTCCTTCGTCTCATCTGCCCTGTGTTCCTTGGCTACTAGATCGACCTTCTCTGCATACACTCCCATCGAGATCTCCGCCTAGGTCTACGTTTAGAGCAACGTGCAAACTGACATTGACTGGGTTGGCAACCGGTGCTGCCCTGAGATTATCCTGTGGCACCTCGAATCCTGGAGCGATCACATTTTCGTTTTCATCGTGGAATCTGAGGCCATTGTTAGCGTGTGTGGATGCGTTTTGTGAGTTTTACATGTTTTATCCTGAAAACAAAGGAACTCAACAAGAACAAGCGTAAATTAGTATGTTTTACAAGAATCAGTACTGAACAATCACTATTATCCTTAGCCCCACGGTGGACGTCAAACTATTTACCCTAAAATTCGAGTAACAATTAAACTTATTTAGTGGTTTTAAGGATACATGATTTAATCCAATACCAATTGACAAACAAAGAATTGAATAGATAATCTGAATAGTAAAATAAATCAAACTAGTGTTCTAGCAGCGCTTTCGACCTCGATTCGAGATGGTCTCGAGGTTGGGTAAGAAGAATAGTAAAGAAAAGAGGATAAACAATGATGAACAGTAATGGATAGTAAGTAAAATAGAGAGCAGCATTTTTGTATATCTTTATCAGTGAATCAATGCCCCTTAGAAATGAATGGGGTCCCTCTTTATATAGTAGAGGAATCCTAAATAAGGTACAATTTCTAATAACGATAACAAATCCCATGATTGACGTCAATAACCGCTTGATTTGATCTGTTCCGAGATTTCCACCGAGATCTTCGGTCGGTTTCTAATATCTCGCCATTCCGTTATTATACCTTACTCGAAGTCGGTCATGTTCGGTCTCGATCTTTAGTGAGAACTTCGATCTTCGTGCTCTGTATTTTGCCATTGATCTCGAGCCTGGTTTATTGCAAGCTTACTCTCGGGGCAGCTCCTCATGCCTAAGATATCAGACATGCCCGATTTCGACCGTATACAATAACTTTGTATTTTCATTATTTATGTGGAGATTCGGCATAAAGGGACACAAGTTTGACATTTTTAAATTCTAATAACATGTAATTAGTATTTATCAACAACTCATGTTATATATTGAAGCCGTTTAAGACTCGAGATGCGGGTACGATTTGACTTTGTAGGCCGAGATGCTCCACACCCCTCGATCGGATGATATTTGCCAAACTACCTGGATCCACTAAAACACACTTAAGTTGAAATTTATTTAATAAGATAGAAATTACTATAGCGTCATTGTGGGGCTGAGAAATGCCTTCTGTTTCTTCGTTTTTGAATGATAAAGTGCCTTCGGGTACATAATCTCGGGTTCATTTTTCCCTAGTGATTGATACCTTAGTCCATTTGAATATGGGTCCTTATGGGATGTCGACCCCACCGACGATCATATGAATGACATGTTGGGGTTCCTCCTGTTCATTTTTCCTGTTGGCGTCCCTTTCTCTGAAATGATTCTTGGCTCGATAGCTGAGGAACTCTCGAAGGTGGCCTTCATTGAATAGACGGGCTACCTCCTCCCTTAATTGCCTGCAATTCTCGGTCTTGTGACCATGTGTGCCATGATACTTGCACATCGAAAGGTTTCTTTGGGAAGGATCAGTTTGCATTAGTTTGGGCCACTTAGTATCTCTGATCCTTTCGATTGCCGAAACAATGCCCGATGCATCGATGCTAATGTTATATTCCGATAACCGAGGTGCCTCTGTGGGATCGGCATACTTGTCAAAATCTCTTTTGCTCATAAGTCCCCGAGAATTCTGTCCTCGATCACTTCTTCGATCGTTCCAGGCGGAATTGCGTTTGGAACCATTGTTCCTTCGATCTGCGGTAAATGGTTGATATCGGTCCATGTTCGACCTTGGCTCCCTGTCGACGTCCCTCTGGTTTTTAACTGTCGACCTGTTTGGATATACTGAACCGGAAGGGGCTCCTAATTGGCCGTCCTCGATCCTGATCTTTGACTGATATCGATTGTGTACATCTGCCCAAGTTATAGCTGGATACTCGATCAAATTTTGTTTCAACTTCTGTGATGCTATCGAACTCCGTTCGTTCAACCCTTGGGTGAAAGCTTGAATGGCCCAATCATCTGTGACCGGTGGCAACTCCACGTGTTCCATTTGAAATCGAGACATGAACTCCCTTAGCATTTCATTATCGCTTTGTCTTACCTTGAAAAGGTATAATTTCCTCGTTGCGACCTTTATGGCCCCGGCATGTGCCTTTACGAAAGAATCTGCTAACATGAAAAATAAATCGATAGAATTTGGTGGCAGGTTGTGATACCAAATCATTGCTCCCTTCGAAGGGGTCTCTCCAAATTGTTTCAACAGCACGGATTGGATTTCATCATCCTCTAAATCGTTACCCTTGATGGCGCATGTATATGAAGTAACATTCTCATTGGGATTGGTAGTCCTATTGTATTTGGGTATGTCTGGCATACGAAACTTCTTTGGAATAGGTCTCGGAGCCGCACTTGGAAGAAACGGCTTTTGTACAAACTTCTTCGAATCCATCCCTCTCAAGATTGACGGTGCCCCTGGTATCTGATCAACTCGAGAGTTGTATGTTTCCACTTTTTTATCGTTGGCTTCGATTCTCTTCTCCCCTTATTCAATTCTTTTGGTGAGCTCCTCAAGCATTTTCATTACCGCAAGATTAGTCTCTGATTCGTTACCATTCGACCTTTCCGGTACTGGCTCGGTACGGCAAGTAATTTCCGGCTCGACCCTATTAGGAGCTCTATGTTGATTTTGTAACTGAGCAATAGCGGCTTGCTGAGCTGAAGCATCTCGAATATCAATTGGAGACTGACTCCTTCCTCTCATCTGCCCTGTGTTCCTTGGCCACTAGATCGGCCTTCTCTGCGTACACTCCCATCGAGATCTCCACCTAGGTCCGCATTTAGAGCAACGTGCGAACTGACATCGACTGGGTTGGCACCCGGTGCTGCCCCGAGATTAGTTTGTGGCACCTCGATACTTGGAGCGATCACATTTTTGTTTTCATCGTGGAATCTGAGGCCATTGTTACCGTGTGTGGATGCGTTTTGTGAGTTTGACATGTTTTAACCCGAAAGCAAAGGCACTCAACAAGAACAAACGTAAAATAGTGTGGTTTACCAGAATCAGTACTAAACAGTCACTATTATCCTAAGCCCCATGGTGGGCGCCAAACTGTTTACCCTAAAATTCGAGTAACAATTAAACTTATTTAGTGGTTTCAAGGATACGTAATTTAATCCAATACCAATTGACAAATAAGGAATTGAATAGATAATCTGAATAGTAAAATAAATCAAACCAGTGTTCTAGTAGCGCTTTCGACCTCGATTCTAGATGGTCTCGAGGTTGGGTAAGAAGAACAGTAAAGAAAAGAGGATAAAAAATGATGAACAGTAATTGATAGTAAGTAAAATAGAGAGCAGCATTTTTGTATATCTTTATGAGTGAATCAATGCCCCTTACAAATGAATGGGGTCTCTCTTTATATAGTAGAGGAATCCTAAATAAGGTACAATTTCTAATAACGAAAATAAATCCCATGATTGACGTCAATAAATGCTTGATTTGATCTGTTCCGTGATTTCCGCCGAGATCTTCGGTCGGCTGCTAATATCTCGTCATTCTTTTATTATGCCTTACTCGAAGTTGGTCATGCTCGGTCTCGATCTTCAGCAAGCACTTCGATCTTCGTTCTCCGTATTTTGTCATTGAGCTCGAGCTTGATTTATTGCGAGGTTACCCTCGGGGCAGCTCCTCGTGCCTAAGATATCTGACATGCCCGATTTTGACCGTATACAATAACTTTGTATTTTCATTATTTATGTGGAGAGTCAGCATAGAGGGACACAAGTTTGACATTTTCAAATTCTAATAACATGCAATTAGTATTTATCAACAACTCATGTTATATATATAAAGTTAACTGAAACAATAACCTTGCAATAATGGTAGCTCGCTTAATTCTGGTAGACGATGATTTGTGTGTACATTTGAAGTCGACAAATCGTATGGCAAATCTTGTTCTTGCGGTATATTTGGATATTGCGCATGAGACTGGGATGATGAAATGTGGCCACAATTCTTTATGGGTGTACTACGTAATCGACTGGAATGTTGAAAATTTGTTATATCTGTTAATAATTATTTTGTTTTTCCTTTTCCAAAAGCATTCCATCTAATAGCAGTAGGATCAACAAAATCTGTAACCATTAAAAAAATAGCAAACTATTAAAAGTTGTAAAAGTTAGGGAAATTATCAAAGCAATAAGGGATGTGATGTGAGTAAGTGTTCTCTTTTTATAAATGTACTCCTAGTTGATAGTGCAAAGTGTGTAAAAAGAGGGGGGAAAGGAAGGTTATAATGTGTTCCTGAGTTTATTAAATGAATCGAGTAAGTGTGATGTGATGTGAGTAAGTGTTCTCTTTTTATCAACATTAGTTCCTGAGTTTATTAAATGAATTTAAGAACAATAAAATATAATTACTATAGACTAATTTATATAATATGAATAAACTAATCAGAGTGATATTTAGAGCGAATAACCATGCTCAAAGGTGAGTATAAAATAATTGAAGGTCTGGGTTGAATTGTTACTTATCTGTACTTACAACTTATTAAAGACAGTATAAAAGCGACTAATTAAGATGACATACCTATACAACTAATTAACAAAAGAATTTTAGTTTACCAATGCTAGCTATAGTTAATCATCTTTGTTGATTAAAGAGGTTTTTCATCATATTGATTTAGAGTAAGGTATTTCTTTTATCTTATTCATAAATTACTTTCGTTAAGATCTATAACATATTCCAAATTATATAAGCTATTAAAAGTGAAAACTTATGTAGAAGACAAATATATTTTTGATTATCCTTCTAAAGGAACATTAATCATGACAGCATTAACAAAAACATGTTGATAATAAAAGGTGAACTTTAAAAAAAACTTAAAGGTCTTTTTCTTTCCAAATCTTTTAAGCTTAATAGGTATAAGTATATAATTTTATAACATTATTATCTATATAGAGAGATTGCACAATGGCGAAACGCTTGACATCCTCAAATTCTAATAATAAGTTATATTAATATGCAATCATTATTTATGAACTACATGTTATAGAAATAAAGTTAAGTCAAATAATACCTTGCGATAATGGTAGCTCATTTAAATTCGGTAGAAGAAAATCTGTATGCACATTTGAAGTCAACAAACCAAATCACAGATCTTGTTATTGCGTAGAATTTTGATATTGTGCCTGAGACTGAGACGATGAAATATGTGCACAACTCTTTATGGGTGTACTGCGTAACCGCGTGGGATTTTATCGATTTGTTATGTCTGTTAATGGTTGTTTCGTTTTTCCTTTTTCAAAAGCATTCCCTCTGATAATAGTAGGATCAACAAAGTCTGTAAACCATTAAAAACAATTAGCTAACTGTTAGTAGTTTTTCGGGAAACTATTGAACCTATAACGGATGTCATGCGATGGCATCTTTTACTTATAAATTTATTCTTATGTTATCAGACAAAAGTGCGTTTAAAGTGTAAAAAAAGGTTACACTTCGTTGACCCTAATTCAATTCAAGAAATTTAAGAACAATTAAAAATAGTTCCTACAGAGTAATCTATACAACATAATCAACTAATATAAGCAATGTTTAAAGCCAACAACCATCCGTAAAGGTAAAAATATAAGTAATGTAGGGCTGATTTGTTGTGTGGTTTTTCTCTAATTGCAACTGACTAAAGCATGTATAAACGCGACTAATAAATACTATAGACCTATATAACTATTGTCAACAGAACTTTAAAAAAATGCTTTTACATTCAATAACTGCACAAGAAGTATGGGATGGTCAAACAGAGCAGAGATGATAACAAATTATATAGACTGCATATCGTACATAATTTTCTCTTTATCATTAGAATGGACACAAATAATATGCTACAACTTTTAACAGTTAAAGAAACTTAAGTACTTGATCAATAGTTTATGGCATAATAAGAGGGCAGGGAGAAAGACGAATCAAGTTAGAAGAAGGAAAATCTAATTTATTGTCACGACCCAAAATCCAATATAGATCGTGATGGCGCCTAACGCCGCCGTAAGACAAGCCAACGGTAATTTACGAATTCAATTACCCATCTTTATTACCTTTGAAATCATAATTTCCATTAACTAATTAGTATAAAATAGGATTTAAATAGTGAGACAGTGATGGTTATGTGAACTACCGTATTAAACATTCAGTAGGAACCCCCAAAATCTAGTGGCACACGTGCATGAGTATCAACTAGGAAAAATATGATAAATACAACATCTGTCTGGAATACAAATTAGACAGGAGTATATGAATAACTTTGATGGAGACTCTGTAGCTACGGATTTGTAGTATGGAATGCAACTCACCGTAAGTCCCCGCGATAGCTGCGCCCCAAAAGATCACTAGACATACATGTACCTGTACAAAAATGTGCAGCAAATGTAGTATGAGTACGTAAACAACGTGTACACAGTAAGTATCAAGTCAAATCTTGAAAAACTAGTGACGAGAGGTCGACTTTCACACTCACTATGGGTCAATAATATTAAAATAGACATAGTTTAGGTGAATAACAATGATTTTCCAATTAATCAATTAACTTCACAAACTGCAATAGAATGTCAAGGTATCGTGTAATATTATTATTAGGCACGATTTCTGCCGAGATCGTATGGCCCGATCCAGAGTGTCGTGTACACTGCCAAGGGACGTGCGGCATGATCCATAGATGCATCTATACTACCGAGGTGTTCGGCCCGCTCCACAAGAAATGAGGACATTTTCTTATGAACCTCCGGAATGAGAAGTTATTATAAGGCTAACACATAAGGATATACAATTTCTATTAACAAGTCAAGTAATTTGCACAAAAATTCAAGTATGTGAAATTTCGGTCCTTTACTATTTCCTCTAACAATTTCCAATATAATTCTAGTACTTTAATTAATAAAGGATGCAATTATTACAAATAATTCATGATTTGAGTCCTAAACTACCCGGGCATAGCATAATTAGTAGCTACGCACGGACTCTCGTCACCTCATGTGTACGTAGCCCCCACAATTAGCAACAATTATTAATTTAAATCACCTATGGGGTAAATTTCCTCTTACAAGGTTAGACAAGAGACTTACCTTGCTCCGAAGTTTTATAGCCGACTCCAACGCCACTCTAACACCTCGAACCGATGCTTGTCGATCCAAAACTATGCAATCAATGTGCTTATCAATCAATATGTGTTTTAATACCCATAACTAATTAATTTAAACAATCTTCAACTCCGCTCGAAAAGTCGATAAAATCCGCCCTCAGGCCCACATGCCCGGATTTCAAAAAATTTTGAAGATGAACTTTACCCATAACTCTACGAACTCAAATATATCATTTATTCTGAATTCCATGTCCAATTTCGTGGTCAAAAATCTAAAATATACTAATTTCTAGGTTTTTCTTCAAAATCCCAATTGATACTAATTTCCATGAATTTACAAGCCTAAATTCATATATTTAACTCACAATGTGAAGAAATCACTTACCCCATTATAGTTGATGAAGATGGCACTCCAAAAGTGATCCAAAATCGGCTCCCATGGATGAAAATGAGATGAAAATGGGCCAAATCCACGTAGTTAAAGAAGCCTCACTGCCCAGCACGAATTCCTCTTCTGCGGTCATATTTTTGCACATGCGGTCTCGCTTTTGCGTGACAAAACTCGCTCATACGGAAGTCCATGACCAGCAGCCCATCGCACCTGCAGAAGTTTTTCCGCTCCTGCGCAATCGCAGGGGCGATACATCCACGCGCATCTACGCATCTTTCGCACATGCGGCAATGGCGTCGCTTCTGCGCACATGCAGGTGCGCTGCTCGACCCCGCTCCTGCGACCTCACGCCCAGGCTGCCCATGTCGCTTATTCTAGCTTCTTCTCACTAGTGCAAGGTCGCTTCCGCGGTCAAGCCTCCGCAGAAGCAATTACACCAGAATCAGATTTTTCTGGTATTTGCTCATTCCAAAATCAGATCTGTTAAGCATCCGAAACTCACCCGAGACACCCGGGGCCCAACCAAACATACCAACAAGTCCTAAAACTTCATAATAACTTAGTTCATCCTCTAAATCACATCAAAAAATGCTAAAAATATGAATAACCCTCCAATTCAAACTTAATGAACTTTGAAACGTCAAAGTTCTACAATCAATGTCGAAACCTATCAAATGACGTCAGATTGACCTTAAATTTTGCACACAAGTCATAATTGACATTGCGGACCTACTTCAAATTCCATAATCGGAATCCGACCCCGATATCAAAAAGTCCACTCCCGGTCAAACTTTTCAAAAATCATCCAAATTTTCAACTTTTGCTAATTGACGTCGAAATGAACTACGGACCTGCAAATCAACGTCCGGACACGCATCTAAGACAAATATTATCATACGGAACTACTCTCATGCTCGGAATCCCAAACGGACATCGATAACATAAAAATCTACTTCAACCAAAACTTAGAAAATTATTAAACCTTCAAAATGCCAACCTTCCGTAATAAGCGTCGAAATACTCCCGATCCACCAGATACTCAACCCGAACATACGCCCCAGTCTGAAATCATCATACGAACCTATTGGAACTTTCAAATTCCGATCCCGGGGGCATTGACTCAAAAGTCAAATTTTGGTCAACTCTTCCAACTTAAAGCTTCCATATTTAGAATATTCTTTCCAAACCAACACCAAACTCCCCAAAATTAAATTTTGACCACACATACAAATCATAACACCTGAAGTGAAGCTACTCAAGGCCTCAAACCGCCGAACGACGCGCTAGATCTCAAAACGACCGGTCGGGTCGGTACATTCTCTCCCACTTAAATATACATTTGTCCTCGGACGTGCTAGGAACTGCTCCGGGATTGTCCAAAATCACTGTTTAACACCTCGTGCACCTCCCCGTGCTACTACAATCTAGTTGCACACATTAGCTCGAGCCAGACTGAAAATCCTCCATATTGCCTTAGTTAACTAGCTTTAGAACCAAATTCCAACTTTTGAATTTCTTTACAAGACCGGATTCTAACGCACGACCATAGTGCAAATCCCCACATACTGAATCCACACCTAATCATGCACCCAAGCTGACATCACAAAATGCACCGCATAACTCGTTTGACCAAGGCAACCTCTTCCAAGCACAATAGTTGAAACTTCACTGACCCCGGCGCCCGAAGCATACCTCATAACACCTATAAGCCAGGTTCCAACCCTCCAATGCTGCCATGAC
This sequence comes from Nicotiana tomentosiformis, assembly GCF_000390325.3. NCBI lineage: Eukaryota > Viridiplantae > Streptophyta > Magnoliopsida > Solanales > Solanaceae > Nicotiana > Nicotiana tomentosiformis. The sequence continues at coordinate 53,049,073 of NC_090817.1, forward strand.
GGACGAGATGTGTAGAAACTCCTAACCACCTGCCGAATCGACAAATCCTGGAGTCTGTCCTCCTGACAGGAATCATTACCTTATTCTGAACTGAATCACGATATATATATATATATATATATATATATATATATATATATATATATATATATATATATATATTGCACTGATCCCAGGTCCAATAACCTCCTCTCACCCAGTACAAGCTGCTAAGGCAATAAGCCATCTCAACCACTGACCAAAATCTCATATGACACAATCAATGTGCCGACAACCCACAACTCGAATATGATATATAAGGAAAAATGAACTCCAGAAAAGAACTACCCAGCCCACGTAGCTAATACAACAACCGAAAAGATGTTATGAACCTTTCTTAGAAAATGAGAAACAAAATGCACAAGAGTAGATATAGGGAACTGAACTCAACATCTCACTGTTGCGGTGTGCAACCCAATCCACACATAATACCGTTGCGGCGTGCAACCCGATCCAAACAACATACCCGTGGCGACGTGCCACCCGATCCGCACATAACAATCAAGAAGAAAACACACACATCAAGCCGTAATGATTATACTTACAAAATGCCCAAATATCGACCACAAGCACGCCCAATGCATAATACAAATCCTGGGAAAGCAGATAGCGCCACACGTTACGAAACTCAAGGACAACAAAGGTGCGATAAATGACTTGCATCCCGAGAGCTATCCTACTTATATAACACCGTAAGCTACACGGGACCTCAACACATATGCGAATAATCAAGCCATCTCACAATCCACATGGCACAATATAGGGTACACGGAATAGCTGACGATGGGAATAACATCCAATGCCCGACGACTCCTTCGTAAGCAATGTTATGACGAATGAACATGTCCGACCTTACGTAGAGCACACATTCACAATAGACCCACCAACGAACCTCAAACCGATTCTGATCATACCATACTGGGCTAACAACCTTTCAAGAATCCATAATGGCCCTATTCATGACACACCCAAGTTGCCATCCCAATCCGGAACAAACTCCCACATTAACGATAGTACCCAAAAATCTCCATACTTGGTTTTAAATCTTTAGCAATCAAGTGACTAACATATCACACTTATACAGATTTCCCCGTGGGGTACACTCCTACAATCTTCCGCTCAGCTAGCAAAGTCCGCTCATTTCCGAAGAACCAATGCAACACGCAACTGAATTCCCAGACAGTGGAGATATACGGACCTCAAGTCACGATCTAAACTGCCATGACTTTTCCGAAATCCGTTTACACAACAAGACCGTTTAAATTAAATACCTCCCGAATCAATCAAGTTATGGTGGTTGTCAAGCCCACGAGTACAACCACAAACCATATGTATAAATTCACGCTAAAGGAACTGATCACTGCTATAATCATGCAGATTCAACCATTACTAAATGACCAAACTTCTTCAAATTCACCCTTGACTTGCCTTAGAAATACTAGCAGCTCCATTCAAACATAACAAACTAAATCTGCACTCATACCGAGTGACCTGCATCACGAGACCACATCGTCTCAATACTCATAGCTCATCTCATACCTTCCTCTTGCGCATAATGGCACTCCCAACCGGTATACCTATTCCCACAAATCTGAAGTTATTTCTTCCTTTCCTCCAATACCGCACCGCATATCCGATGATAACATAAAACACTCCAAGTCTCGTTCATAATCCCCTGTAGAAACTCGATCCTTAACCACACAACGGACCCGGAATCCTTATGTACTGGACTTAAATTCTTGAACTCATTGGACCATTGTTAAGAGTCACCCACCTTGACCTGGTCTCGAATATAACCAGACTCCATTGCGCTACTAGTACATGAATACCCTCACAAAGAAGCAACCTGCTAAATCCTTGCACATTACCTCCACAAGAAGCATAACTCTGAGTCTTCCCAAAACCTACACCTGCATCGATAAGACGAAATATAGCACATATTTATCAATTTCTCTGCTCGAATTACCCCTGATGTTTCCTTTTTATTAGTCACAAATATTCCACCAATGTGCCGATAATCGGAAGCTGCACAAGCCGACAACCAAGCGATCCAATCATAGACAGTGGGGCTCCCCCACTTAGCTTTAAGATACCATCATATAATATAGAGCCCACAACTATTCCTCCTTCTCATTTACCATGATCCTACGCCGTTAACCGCCAAATTTGTCGAAGTTTTTTTTTTGTTAAGATTTTCATGAACATTATGAATCATTCGCTAATCTCATTTCGACCTCTTTCCACGACGTTGTATAAGTCTGTTCCTTCCTTATTAACATCAACTGAGAGTTCAACAAATATCATCCAAACTCAAGTCATATCGCATCTGAAACAATAGTCAAATATTCAGACCCATCTTCATTTCAAGCAACTTCTTTCGGCCATATCAAATCTTTCTCCGTACAGTAACCATCATTCCCAATAAGATACGTAGACCAAATCACCTTCCATCGTGATTTTCAAACCATTCAACACTTTCTCAAGGTACGTGGCTATCCTACCACAGAATCCATATGCTACTCTTCCTCTCTCACTTTGGTCAAACCATCTCCTTTAAGCAACTTTCCGACTTCTGCTTCTCATTCTTGACCTGCTAGTAAATTAACCACCACAAGACACCTCCCACATGTCCTTCCTCATTCTTCGTTAACCAGTGTTGTATCAAATAAAAATCCATCTCTGTAAACCTGAGCTAATGAATTGCTACCAGCTTTAAGCCTCCTGGAAGATCATCTTCCTCGAGCTGTCACATTAGAAATACCAATTCGACCCTGAACCGCTGCGCACCACAGCTCAGGCACCAGTTCACAACACTCTGCCCCGAAGGCAAATTCAAAAAGACCCTAGCACCGGCAAACCGAAAGTGCGTGCAAACAAGGACGACGACACCACATCACAATGAAAACTCCATCACACTCGGCAATACCAAGTCTTGTTACTTCATCAACCCAAACCTGAACATTCATTGTCCAATTGCCTTCCCTTTGCTAGAATTAAACACTGAACCTCTAAATCATGCATTGAGAAATCCTCCTTCTGAGCCATTCACTGGCTTGACACATAGACAGGCTCCCCACTATTACACCAACACCGTGCGTAGCATTAAAACCATAGGAATTATCGATTCTGAGCTAAAATGACAGAACCTCCTTTCGCAAGAAGACGATAATAACTTGTTTGAGTGCGCAGGGAGAAACATCCTGCTCCACGTCTGTAGTACCACTGAAAATTCTCGATGCCCAATTGACACGAGCGCTCAACATCATATAAGAATGAGTAGGAAGGAAATAAAGGCACAAGCCTTAATGGAATCAAACCGCACGATAAAGGAATCAAGAAGGGAAATGCTCCTAACAGCCATGTAGCCTCTCAAAGATAAGTACAGACATCTTCGTACCGATCTGCAAGATTCTACTAGACTTGCTTATGACTCATGAGACCTAAGTGAACCTAGTGCTCTAATACCGTATTGTCACGACCCAAAATCCACTATAGATCGTGATGGCGCCTAACGCCGCCGTCAGGCAAGCCAACGGTAATTTACTAATTCAATTACCCATCTTTATTACCTTTGAAATCATAATTTTCATTAACTAATTAGTATAAAATAGGATTTACAAAGTGAAACAGTGAAGATTATGTGAACTACCGTATTAAACATCCTGTAGGAACCCCCAAAACCCGGTGTCACAAGTGCATGAGCATCAATTAGGAAAAATATGATAAATGCAACATCTGTCTGGAATACCAATTAGGCAAGGAATATACGAATAACTTTGATGGAGACTCTGTAGCTGCGGATTCATAGCATGGAATGCAGCTCACCATAAGTCCCCGCGATAGCTGCGCCTCTGCGCCCCAAAAGATCACTAGACATACATGTACCTGCACAAAAATGTGTAGCAAGTGTAGTATGAGTATGTAAACAACGTATACCTAGTAAGTATCAAGTCTAATCACGAAGAAGAAGTGATAAGAGGTCGACTTTGACACTCACTATGGGTCAATAATATTAAAATAGACATGGTTTAGGTGAATAACAATAATTTTCCAATTAATGAATTAACTTCACAAGCTACAATAGAATGTCAAGGTACCATGTAATATTATTATTAGGCACGATTTCATGCCGAGGTCGTACGACCCGATCAAGAGTGTCGTGTACACTGCCGAGGGACGTGCGGCACGATCCATAGATGCATCTATACTACCGAGGCATTCGGCCCGCTCTACAAAAAATGAGGACCTTTTCTTCTGAACATCCGGAATGAGAAGTTATTATAAAGCTAACACATAAGGATGTACAATTTCTATTAACAGTCAAGTAATTTGCACAAAAATTCAAGTATATGAAATTTCGGTCCTTTACTATTTCCTCTAACAATTTCCAATATAATTCTAGTACTTTAATTAATAAAGGATGAAATTATTACAAGTAATTCATGATTTGAGTCTTAAACTACCCGGGAATAGCATAATTAGTAGCTACGCACGGACTCTCGTCACCTCATGTGTATGTAGCCCTCACAATTAGCAACAATTATTAGTTTAAATCACCTATGGGGTAAATTCCCTCTTACAAGGTTAGACAAGAGACTTACCTTGCTCCGAAGTTCCATAGCCGGCTCCAACGCCACTCTAACACCTCGAACCGATGCTTGTCGATCCAAAACTATGCCAACGATGTCCAAATCAATCATTATGTGTTTTAATACCCATAACTAATCAATTTAAACAATTTTCAACTCCGCTCGAAATGTCGATAAAATCCGCCCTCGGACCCACGTGCCCGGATTCTGAATATTTTCTAAAATGAACTTTACCCATAACTCTACGAACTCAAATATATCATTTATTCTGAATTTCATGTCCAATTTCGTGGTCAAAACTCCAAAATATACCAATTTCTAGGTTTTTCTTCAAAATCTCTATTTATACTAATTTTCATGAATTTACAAGCCTAAATTCGTATATTTAACTCACAATGTGAAGATATCACTTACCCCATTATAGTTGATGAAGATGGCACTCCGAAAGTGCTCCAAAATCGGCTCCCATGGACGAAAATGAGATAAAAATGGGCCAAACCCACGTACTTAAAGAAGCCTCACTACCCAGCACGAATTTCACTTTTGCGGTCATATTTTTGCACTTGCGGTCTCACTTTTGCGAGACAAAACTCGCTCATGCGGAAGTCCATGGCCAGCAGCCCATCGCACATGTGGAAGTTCTTCCGCTCCTGCGCAATCGTAGGTGCGATACATCCACACGCATCTGCGCATCTTCCGCACCTGCGGCAGTGTCGTCGCTTCTGCGCATATGCAGGTGCGCTGCTCGACCCCGCTCCTGCGACCTCATGCCCAGGCTGCCCATGTCGCTTCTGCGAGCTTCTTCTCTCTTTTGCGAGGCCGCTTCCACGGTCAAGCCTCCGTAGAAGCGATTACACCAGAATCAGATTTTTCTAGTATTTGCTCATTCCAAAATCTGATCCGTCAAGTATCTGAAACTCACCCTAGCCCCCCGGGACCCCAACTAAACATACCAACAAGTCCTAAACTTCATACGAACTTAGTCGAGCCTCTAAATCACATCAAACAACGCTAAAAATACGAATCACCCTCCAATTCAAAGTTAATAAACTCTGAAACTTCAAACTTCTACAATCGATGCTGAAACTATCAAATCACTTCAGATTTACCTCAAATTTTGCACACAAGTCATAATTGACATTGCAGACCTACTCAAACTTACGGAATAGGAATCCGACCCCGATATCAAAAAGTCCACTCCCGGTCAAACCTCTCAAAAATTATCCAAATTTCAAACTTTCGCCAATTGACGTCGAAATGACCTACGAACCTCCAAATCAACGTCCGGACATGCACCTAAGACAAAAATCACCAGACGGAACTACTCCTAGGCTCAGAATCCCAAACGGGTATCGATAACATCAAAATCTACTTCAACCCAAACTTAGAAAATTATTAAACCTTCAAAATGCCAACCTTCCGTAATAAGCGTCGAAATACTCCCGGTCCACCCGATACTCGACCCGAACATATGTCCCAGTTTGAAATCATCATACGAACCTATTGGAATTTTCAAATTTTGATCCTGAGGTCGTTTACTAAAAAGTCAAAGTTTGGTCAACTCTTCCAACTTAAAGCTTCCATATTTAGAATTTTCTTTCCAAACCAACTCCGAACTTTTCGAAATTAAATTCCGACCACACGTACAAATCATAATACCTGAAGTGAAGCTACTCAAGGCCTCAAACCACCGAATGACACGCTAGAGCTCAAAACGATCGGTCGGGTGATTACATTTACGGCAAAGAACATAATAGAGTACAACTATATTGTAACAAAGGGACTACATAACATACATATTTGTTTGTTTTCATATGGCACGATCAGTTTTTAGTGTTAGTAACATTCAGTACAATATTATATAATTTTTTATTAAAAAACTATAAATAGTGATGATAACAGTTCATACCTTTATTGTTTGAGGAATATTTAGGCCGTTTCTTGTTCCGTATGCATATTCTATTTTTTCCGGCGAGTTCCCTCTGTTTTTCCATGTGTGTGATGACCCAATAGGTCATTTTGAGTTTTAGCCTTTATTTTATTATTTTGAGACCTCGATTTACTCCGTTTAATGTTTCTCGATTTGCGTATGCAGTCCGTGTCAAAGTCTTTATGGGAAAGCTTATAGAAAATATGAATTTTTGCCTTAAAAATGATTTGAGTTAACGACGGTCAATATTTTATATAAACAGACCCGGATTAGTATTTTGACGGTCCCGGTGGGTCCGTATCATGATTTGAGACTTGGGCGTATGCCCGGAATTGAATTCGAAAGTCCCTAACTTGATTTAATATGATTTGTAGAAAATTAGTAATTTGAAGGTTTAAAGAATTCTGAAATTTGACCGTAGGTTGGCTTTATAGCTACCGGGTTCAGATTTCAGTTCCGGGACATGGTATAGGTTAATGTTTTATTTATGACTTGTCTGTAAATTTTGGTGCAAACCGGAGTTGATTTGACATGATTCGGACGCTTGGTTGTAAATTTGAAAGTTCTTAAGTTCTTTTGAAAATTTCATACATTTTGATGTCGGATTCATAGTTCTAGGTGTTATTTTTGTATTTTAATCACGCGAGCGAGTTCGTATGATGTTATTACACTTGTGTGCATGTTTGGTTTGGAGCCCGAGGGGCTGGGGTGAGTTTCGGATAAGCTATGGGTCAATTTTGGACTCAGAGGTTGCAACTTCAGCTGGTTTTCTGATATCTGGTGCGTTGTTTGTCGCAATCGCGAATATCACGACCCAATATTCATAATAGGTCACGATGGCACCTAACACCACCGTTAAGCAATCCTACAAGTGAACCTATAATTTAATTACCGTTTTTAACATCATTTAAAACAAAAGTTTCCTTTTTAAAAGAACGAAATAAGTAAGATCTCATGCAACCGTACATACTCTTTTCTCAACAAAATACCAGCGTGAGAAATACATCGATTTTAGTGACAGTAATGATAAGTACAACAATACATAAATGCTAAAAGCCCCCAAAATTCGGTGCCCCAAGTGCATGAGCAATCTAAAGAATATATAAAACTAATACAACTACTGTCTGAAAGGTAGTAGACACAAATAATAAATAAGGTAGAGGGAGACTTCGGTGCTGCAGATCGTATCAAAACAAGCAGCTCACCACTAAGTTTTCGTAGGAATGTGGCTACGCGCCCGTGTGACCACTGGTAGTACCTGTCTCAATACCTGCACATTCACTGCAGAAGTATAGCGTGAGTACGGAAAATAACGCGTCACAATTCGCCCGGCATGATCACAGGCTCACAATCACAATCCGCCCGATATAGTCACAGGCTCAATAGCAAGATGAAAATGGATAATACAAGTACATATGGGCGTGATCAATAAAGGCCAAGTTTCATACTCCTGAGCTAGTATAAGTGACATGCTACGATGTATGCTTGTGCGAGTGTACTACTGCAGCCCAAGTCAACAAGTAATATCAAAGATATCGAGTAGCTCATCGAAGCAACAAAACAAGTCACGCAAGGTGCATGACATACACAAGGAAAAGCACACCATCACACGAAAATCACCAACATAATGTCCCCAAGCCATCACACATCACCCCTGACATTGCCACCCTTATCTCTCCGATAGCCACCCGTATCACTCCGCCTTGACATTATCGTTAGCCACCCTTATCTCTCCAATAGCCACCTGTATCACTCCATATTATATCCACCCTTATCGCTTCACTCGGACAATAATACAATAGCCACCCATCTCACTCTGTACATTCAACAACAGGGAGATGCCACCCTTATGCCCCGCATAACAACAACGGTAAAATGCCACCCTTATAATCTACATAACAACAACCAAACCACACAATAATTCATATGTGCTATCATTACAACAATACAACATATCAACTCGTATAACAAGTGCCCATAGGCAACAACCTTTCCAAAGATCCAACGATATCAATATTTCCACAACAAATAGTCACGGCTCAACACAACGTATATAGAATCTCAATAACAACAAAATGAACGGAAAAGTAACTCGACAAGGAACAATACCCCCTTTAAACACAACTTTAATTAAAGTAGATTAATGACTTCCGATAACCTCAATTCCAGTTAATTGTTTAAGGATAAACTAAATAGTGAAAGTATTTCTATGAAATGACAAACTTCGAATTCTAGTGTATGAATAGGCTAACAATAAAAGAGATGGCACGAACTAGTACTACGTCTAAATGCATGCGAATAACCCGGCAACAAAAGGATATGATGTAACAACAATTTCAACTAAGAGTAACTCCACAATAAAAGAAATCACATAATGATAAAAGTGATAATAACTTCAAATAAAGCATATAAGAGCAAACTCGATAAGAAAGGAATGTGACATGTAACAACAACTTCAAATAAAGCATGTGATAGTAGACATGACGAATAAAAGTTATAACATGTGCTTACAATTCCAAATAAGTACATGAAAGAAGCTTAAGAGTCTAAACCGGTCAATTTTCCACATATAAGCCCGAGTACGTACTCGTCACCTCGCGTACACAGCTTTCACATAAAACAATTAGCACAAACGATTCAAATCCTAAGGGGTAGTTCCTCCCCCCTCCCCCTCCCCCCACAAAATTAGACAAGATACTTACCTCAAAAGCCCTAAATCAATACTCTAAAATAGCTTTTTCTTTACAATTCACCTCAGCTCGGCTCAAATCTAACCAAAATCGACTTAATAACATCAAATAATGCAAGAGATATCAATTCCAATAAATAAAGTTATGATCTTTACACAATTTCTCAAAAGTTAACAAAAGTCAATCTCCGAGCCCACCCGGTCAAAACCCGGGCCCACCCGGTCAAAACCCGGGTCCAAGGGTAGATTCCGACTACCCATAACCCCACAAGCTTATATATGTATTTTGTTTCGAAATCCGAGTCCAATTCGACTCTCAAATCTCAAATTTTTATTTTTCAAAACATAGACAAAGTATCTTAAAATTCCCCTTTGATTCTCATAACTTTGATGTTAAATCTCATTTAAAATCATGTAAAATAGTTGAAAATTGATCAAAATCACTTACCCAATGATTGTAGATGAAACTCTCCCTTCCAAATCGCCTCCTACCGAGTCTAAGGTTCAAAATATGAAAGAATGAGCTAAAATTCCGATATTCCAACTCTTAATCCAGCTGCAGATGTCGCATTTGTGACAAAACGTTATTCGCATTTGCGACCGAAAGTTCGCAATTGTAGAGTTCGCAATTGCGACCAAGGTTCGCAATTGCAACCAAAAGTTTGCAATTGCAGTATTCGTAATTGCAGCAAAAAGTTCACAATTGCGAAGTACCAGCACCAGCAATCCCAAACTTCGCCGAAATGATCTGAAACCACTCCGAATCTGTTCCGGAACCTCCTGGACATAAACCATATATGAATTTCAATCATAAAATACGCTACGGACCTGCTCGCGTACTCAAAATACTGAAAAGAGGTCGTCTTGACCCGATATTGATCATGGTCAAATTCCAAATGTTTTAACTTAATTAGTATCTCAACCAATAATCCAAAATACACCCAAACCCCTCGCAACCCTGTCAACTCATACCAACAAGTCCCAAAACATAACACGAACCTACTCGAGGCCTAAAATCCCGAATCATAACATCAAAATCACGAATCGTGCCTTAATTCAAGCTTAATGAACTACGAATTTTGAACTTCTACAACTCGCGCAGAATCATATCAAATCAATCCGAAATGACGTCAGATTTTGCATGCAAGTCCCAAATGACACAACGGAGCTATTTCAACTCCCAGAATCGCAATTCGAACCCGATATCAATAAAGTCAACTCCCGGCCAAATCTATCAATCTTCCAAACCTTCAATTTTCTAATTTTCGCCAAAATGCATCAAATTAACCTACGGACCTCCAAATCCAAATCCGGACATGCACCTAGGTCCAAAATCAAAATATGAAGCTATCAGAATCATCCAAACACCATTCTGAAGTTGTCTACATAAAAGTCAAACTCCAATCAACTCTTACCGCTTAAGCTTCTAAAACAAGAATCTTCCTTCCAAATCAATACCGAATCATCTGAAAACCAAACCCGGACACACACGCAAGTCATAATACTCTCTGAAATGTTTACTTTTTGCACCTTCATGAAAATAGAATTGATTAAAGGAGATATACGTACAGTTTTTGTGTTATTTCATTTTATTAAATGAATTTATATATTAACCTAATCCAAAGAATAATTCCTTTAAAACCGAAGGAGGCTCTTTGTATTTGGCAGCTTGATCTTTCTGCGACCACAACACAAACTGAATACTGGTTTAATTACTATAGACTAATCTATATAATATGAATAAACTAATCAGAGTGATATTTAAAGACAATAACCATGCTCAAAGGTGAGTATAAAATAATTGAAGGTCTGAGTTGAATTGTTGCTTATCTGTACTTGCAATTTATTAAAGACAGTATAAAAGTGGCTAATTAAGATGACATACATATACAACTAATTATCAAAAGAATTTTAGTTTACAAATGCTAGCTATATTTAATCATCTTTGTTGATTAAAAGGGTTTTTCATCATATTGATTTAGAGTAAGGTATTTCTTTTATCTTATTCATAAATTACTTTTGTTAAGATCTATAACATATTCCAAATTATATAAGCTATTAAAAGTGAAAACTTATGTAGAAGACAAATATATTTTTGATTATCCTTCTAAAGGAACACTAATCACGACAGCATTAACAAAAACATGTTAATAATAAAAGGTGAACTTTAAAAAAACTTAAAGGTCTTTTTCTTTCCAAATCTTTTAAGCTTAATAGGTATAAATATATAACTTTATAACATTATTATCTATATAGAGAGCCTGTACAATGGCGAAACGTTTGACATCCTCAAATTCTAATAATAAGTTATATTAATATGCAATCATTATTTATGAACTACATGTTATAGAAATAAAGTTAAGTCAAATAATACCTTAATGGTAGCTCATTTAAATCCGGTAAAAGAAGATCCTTATGCACATTTGAAGTTAACAAACCAAATCACAAATCTTGTTATTGCGTACAATTTGGATATTGTGCCTGAGACTGAGACGATGAAATGTGTGCACAACTCTTTATGGGTGTACTACGTAATCGAGTGGGATTTTGTTGATTTGTTATGTCTGTTTGTCACAACCCAATTTCTCCTATAGGCCGTGATGGCGCCCAACGTTACCACTAGGCAAGCTAATAGTGAACTAACTATGTGATTGTTTCTTTTAACAATTTGAAAATAGTTGATTTTTAATTATTGAATAAATAGGAAGTGAAAAATTTCATAAAAGTGAGTAATAGACAATTTAAGAGTAAATGAGTGGAAATAAATAATCAAAATCAAGATGTGTCTACTAGCATAATTTCTATGACCTGGTGTCACAAGTGTATAAGCTACTAGTAGAATATACAAAACATACTATACTACTGTCTGAAATGAAGTAGACAGAATATAAATATAAAAGAGAGACTCTTGGGGCTGCAGAACGGCTCAGGAAGCAGCTCACCATTAGGCCTCGGGATATCTAGGACGCGCGCCGGTAGGACCGACAGATGCACCTGCCTCAGATCCTGCATGGTCAGTACAGAAGTGTAGCGTGAGTACATAAATAACATGTACCCAGTAAGTATCAAGTCTAACCTCGAAGAAGTAGTGACAAGGGGTCGACATCGACACTTACTAGGGGCTACAAATAAAAGTACTGAAATTCTAAATAGCAAGGGTTATGTAAATATTATAAATATCTCAATAACAACTAGGAAGCAATGAATTTCTTTCACACACGGTAAGTCCCAGATTAATCCCATTATGTATACTTTTAACCTTTCAAGCCATGAAATGATATCAAATATATATTTAAACTCTGATTATTAACACGCACGATTATGCCGAGGTCGTAGGGCCCGATCCAGAATAATGTATACACTGTCGAGGGTCGAGCAAGAACAATAGATGCATCTATCTACTGTCGAGGCGTTCGGCCCGCTCCACAAGAAGAGAGGATACGTTGTAAGCATTTGACTTAACGTTATTAAAGGCTAGCACAAAATGTAGTACAAATTCCCCTAACCATCTTTCACGATTCCTCTACCATGTTTAATATATTATAGGCACTTTAAATAACAAATCAGGTGCGATATTCAAATAATTTATGATTTGGGTCCTAAACTACCAGGACACAGCATAAATAGTAGTTACGTACGGACTCTCGTCACCTCGTACGTACGTAGCCCCCACAATTAGAGGCAAACAATAATTTAAATCACCTATGGGGTAAATTCTCTCTTACAAGGTTAGAGAAGAGACTTACCCCGTCTCAAGGCTAACTTTCCGGTCAAAATTCTACTCTAAAGTCCCAACTCGGTGTCGAATAATCCAAAACTAGCCAAATGTTATATAAATTAATCAATACATGTTCAAAAGTTCATATTCAAACTATTAGAGTGATTACCCAACCCCAATTTGAAGGATTCCTAAAATTTACCTCCGGGCCCACATGTCCGGATTTTGGATAATTTCGAAAAAAGTTGTTACCCATAACCTCACGAACTCAAATATATAGTTTTCACTCAATTCCATAACCATTTTCATGGTTAAATCCCATTTTTATCAAAAATTAGGTTTTTCTACTAAACCCATAATTTTTCTCAATTTACATGTTAAAATCTACCCATAAACTATGTATTTAACTCATATTAGGTAGAAATTACATACCTCGAATAGCTAGTGAAAACCCCTCTCTAACCAGTTCCAAAATCGCCCCAAAGAGTGAAATAAATGACCCCCAAATGTTCTTACCTAGACTTAATCAAGTAACAATCACATCAAATTGTCATATAACAACAGATTCAACAACAACAAGGATTTAGGCACGACAATTAGATGATTAAATATTTGCCAACAATTATCCAATTTACCACACAACATGCTCAAGACTTTAACTCAATAAAATTTACACATATAAGCCGAGTACGTACTCGTCACCTCGCGTACACGGCTTTTCACATTTTACAAATGGCACATAAGACTCGATGCCTAAGGGGTTATTCCCCCACTCGAGGTTAAGCAAGACACTTACCTTTTTGAAATAAGGCCGATATTCCAAAATAGCCTTCTTGCTTGAATTGACCTCCGGACAGCTCAAATCTATCCAAATTAATTGTATAACTTCATTAAAATTCATCGGAAATAATTCTGGATAATAATACGTTGACTTAAAATTTTATTCCAAAAAGTCAACAAAAGTCAACGCGGGACTCGCCTCTCGGAACCCGACATAATTTTCTTAAAATCCGAACACCCATTCCGATACGAGTTCAACCATACCAATTTTATCAAAATCCAATAACAAATCTACCGCCGAATCTTAAATTTAAACCAAGAGGGTTTTCTAAATTTTTCAACCTGATTCACTAATGTAGTGATAAAAACAACAATAGATTCATGTAATTTAACCAAAATCAAGTTAGGAATTCTTACCCCAATGTTTTCCTTGAAAAACTCTCAAAATATCGCTTCACCCGAGCTTCCTTAGTCCAAAAATGAAAGAATGATACGAATTTGGACTTTATTGTGCTGCCCAGGGGTTTGTTCTTCGCGTTCGCGATGAACAAATTCTTCAAAAGTCATTTTCAAACTCTTCTCAGATAGCCTTTAGTTTAATGGTCCTAACTTTTTGTACAAAACTCCAAATGATGAATGGTTTGATTTTCTGCAAACTAGACTCCAAGAGCTATAACTTTTATTTGTTGTTTATCTCCTAATTCCTTATAGATTACGAGATATAAGCTTCCAAAGTCAGCCCTATGCAATAGAGATTTCCAAACTCTTTCCGGACAGCCTATAGTGTATCCACCATAGCCTTTTGTACACAACTCCAAATAACAAATGGTTTACCTTTCCAAAAACTAGACACAAAGGAATATAACATTCATTTTTGAATCATCTCCAAATTCCTTATAGATTGCGAGATATGAGCCTCTAAAGTCAGACGACGAACAACAAAATTTCCTTCTTCGCGAACGCGAAGAACAAAGTCCTAACAGCAAAATCCTTCTTCGCGAACGCGAGAGGCTCCTCGCGATCGCGAAGAACAACACCAGAACTAGAAACCAGCAGCATCAAAACACCCAAACTTGGTCCGGAACCACCCCGAATCAAACTCGAGGCCCCCGGGACCCCGTCCAATCGTACCAACCAGTCCCAATACATAACACGAACCTGCTCGAGGCCTCAAATCACATCAAAGAACATCAAAGCCACGAATCATACCCCAATTCAAGCCTAATGAACTTTGAAATTTCAAACTCTATATCTCGTGCCGAAACATATCAAATAAATCTGGAATGACTTCAAATTTTGCACACAAGTCATAATTGACATAACGAAGCTATTCCGATTTCCAGAATCGGATTTCGGCCCCCATATCAAAAGGTCAACCCCCCGGTCAAACTTCTCAAAAATTTATCTTTCGCCATTTCAAGCCAAATTCCTCTACGGACCTCCAAATAATTTTTCGGATACGCTCCTAAGTCTATAATCACCATACGGAGCTATTGACATCATCAAAATTCTATTTCGGAGTCGTCTTCACATAGTTCCGACTACGGTAAAAATCCTAAGACTTAATCTTCTATTTTGGGGACCAAGTGTCCCAAATCACTCCAAATCATCCGGTAACTGAATTCAACCACGCACGCAAGTCAATACACATAATAAGAAGCTGCTCAGGGCCTTATGCCGCCAGGGGGGCTTAAATTCTTAAAACGACAAGTCGGGTCATTACACGAACCCTTCCAAATCCCTTACTAACCATCCCCGTAAGTCATAAAACAGTAAGAGCACATAAGGGGAGTCTTATTTAGGGGAACGAGGTTCTAGAAAGCAAAATGACTGGTTGGGTCGTTACATTCTCCACCTCTTAAACAAACGTTAGTCCTCGAATGGGTCTAGAATCATACCTAAAGTGCCGAATAAGTGTGGATATCTGCTCTGCATGACCTCCTCGGCTTCCCAAGTCGCCTCCTCGACTAGTTGGCCCCTCCACTGAACTTTTACCGCAGAAATCTTCTTGGACCTCAACTGGCAAACCTGCCTGTCAACAATGGCAACTAGTTCCTCCTCATAACCGAGGCTCTCATCTGGCTAAACCGTGATGAAGTCTAACACATGCGACCTGTCGACCATAGACACATGGAAAATCGGATGAACTCCTGATAGGCTGGGAGGCAAAGCAAGCTCATAAGCAACCTTCCCAACTCATCTCAACACCTCAAATGGACCTATAAATATTGGGATCAGCTTGCCCTTCTTCCCGAACCTCATGATCCCCTTCATCGGCGAGACTTTCAAGAGAACCTTCTCGCCGACCATAAATGATAAATCACGCGCCTTCTGATCCGTGTAACTCTTTTGTCTGGACTGTGCTGTGCAAAGTTGCTCCTGAATCAACTTTACCTTTTCCAAGGCATCCTTCACCAAATCAGTACCATATAACTTAGCCTCGCCGAGCTCAAACCATCTGATGGGAGAACGACATTGCCGACCATATAAAGCCTCAAATGGAGCCATCTCGATGTTGGACTAATAACTGTTATTATAGGCAAACTCGGCCAAAGGCAAGAATCGATCCCACTACCCTCAAAAGTCAATCACACATGCTCTGAGCATGTCCTCTAAGATCAGAACTGTCCGCTCTGACTGCATGTCGGTCTATGGATGAAAGGTTGCGCTGAGCTCTACACGGGTCCCCAACTCCCTCTATATTGCGCTCCAAAAATGTGAAGTAAACTGAGGACCTCTATCCGATATGATGGAAACTAGCACACCATGCAACCTAACAATCTCCTGAATATAGATCTGGGCCAATCTCTCCGAAGAGTACGTGGTCACAATCGGAATGAAGTGTGCTGACTTGATCAACCTGTCGACAATGACCCAAACTACATCAAACTTCTACAAGGTCTGCAGCAACCTAACTACGAAGTCCATCGTAATGCGCTCCCACTTCCACTCAGGTATAGTCACCTGCTGAAGTAGGCCACCTGGCCTCTGATGCTTATACTTCACCTGCTGGAAATTTAGGCACCTTGCAACATACTCAACTATGTCCTTCTTCATCCGATGCCACCAATAATTCTGCCTCAGGTCGCTATACATCTTTGTAGCACCTGGATGAATAGAATACCGAGAACTGTGTGCTTCCTCTAGGATCATCTCCCTCAAGCCGTCAATATTAGGAACACATAGGCAACCCTGAAGTCGCAGAACACCATCCTTCCCGATAGTAACTTCCTTGGCACCACCCTGTAGTACCGTCTCCCTAAGAACCAACAAGTGCAGATCATAAAACTGGCGAGCCTTGATCTGCTCGAATATTGAAGACTGAGCGACGACACATGCAAGAACTTGGCTGGGCTTGGAAATATCCAATCTCACAAGTCTGTTAGCCAAGGACTGAATGTCCAGAGCTAGTGGCCTCTCCTCCGCTGAAATGAATGCCAAACTACCCATACTCTCTACCTTTCTGCTCAAGGCATCTGCAACTACATTCGCCTTGCCCGGATGATAAAGGATTGTAATATCATAATCCTTCAGTAACTCAAGCCACCTGCGCTGCCTCAAATTGAGATCCCTCTACTTGAACAAATGTTGCAGGCTGCGATGATCGGTGTAAACCTCACAGGACACCCCATAAATGTAATGCCTCCAGATCTTAAGAGCATGAACAATCACGGCCAACTCCAAATTGTGTACAGGGTAATTCTTCTCGTGGGGCTTCAACTGACGTGAAGCATATGCAATAACTCGCCCCTCCTACATTAGTACACAACCCAAACCAACGCGTGAAACATCGCAATACATAGTATACATCCCTGAACCGGAAGGCAACACTAGCACTAGTGCTGAAGTCAAAATGGTCTAGGGCTTCTGAAAGCTTGCCTCGCAATTATCGAACCATCGGAATAGAGCACCCTTCTTGGTCAATCTAGTCAAAGGTGCTGCAATAGATGAGAAGCCCTCCACAAACCGACGATAATAACCTGCTAACCCTAGGAAGCTCTCGATCTCGGTCACTGTGGTAGGACGAGGCCAACTTTGAACTGCCTCTTCTTGGGATCAACCTTAATACCCTCGCCTGATACAACATGCCCTAAGAATTCTACAGAATCCAACCAGAACTCACACTTGGAGAACTTACCATATAGCTTCTGTTCCCGCAAGGTTTGTAACACCACTCTCAAATGTTGCTCGTGCTCCTCTATTCGTATATTGACAAACGAATCAATATATAGCCTGAACACCCGGTTCATCGAATTTATAAACGCCGCCAGGGCGTAAGTCAAGCCAAAAGACGTCACCAGAAACTCATAATGGCCATATCTCATCCGAAAAGAAGTCTTCGAGACATCAAAATCCTGAATCTTCAGCTGATGGTACCCCGATATCAAGTCGATCTTAGAGAACACCCTAGCACCCTACAACTGGTCAAACAAGTCATTAATACACGGTAACGAGTACTTGTTTTTAATGGTAACTTTGTTCAACTGGCGGTAATCAATGCATATCCGCATAGTCCCATCTTTCTTCTTCACAAATAAATACAGAAATCGATATCACGGTCTGGTGGCATGCCTGGGAGATCAGAAGGAAACACATCGGAGAACTCCCGGACCATGGGCACTGAATCAATCGCCAGAGTCCCTGTGGTAGTATCCCGAGCGTAGGCTAGGTAAACCAAGCATCCCTTCTCGACCATATGTTGAGCCTTCAGAAAAAAATAACTCGACTAAGTATACTGACAAACGAACCCTTCCACTCCAATCTAGGCAACTCTAGCATCGCCAAGATAACAGTCTTGGCATAACAATCAAGGATAGCGTGATATGGAGATAACCAATCCATGCCCAGGATGACCTCAAAGTTGGTCATATCAAGCAACAAAAGATCCGCTCTAGTCTAATACCCACAGAATATAACAATGCAGGACCGATAGATCCGATCCACAACCACAAAATCGCCTACTGGTGTGGACACATAAACAGGAGTACCCAAAGACTCACGAGAAACACCCAAAAAATGAGCAAACAGAGATGAAACATATGAATATGTAGACCTAGGGTCAAATAGGACCGAAGCATCCCTACCGCAGACAGAAATAATACCTGTGATCACGGCATCTGAGGCCACTGCATCTGGTCTGGCCAGAAAAGCATAGAACCTAGCTGGAGCGCCACCTAACTTGCCTCCACCCGACTGGCCTCCACCTCTAGGATGACCCCTACCCACCTGCCCTCCGCCTATGGGCGGTCCGACGGCTGGAGGGCAGCTGGTGCCGGAATGATAGGCTGCTAACCCTACTATACTTCCATGCCTCGAAGCCTGGAGAAGAACCTCCGCACATGACTGAGATCCCCGCACTCAAAACAACCTCTCGGTACGATGGACTGCTGACATGAAGTCTGACCCTGATGGCCTAAATACCCACTGGGGGAACCCTGAATAAATGGCGGGCGGTAAGAACTCTCTGACATAGCACTAAAATAAGGTCACATTGGAGCACCCCGAGGAGGCAGTGGTGTTGGATATGTGGGCCTACTAGACTGATGCATCACGAACTGACCCTTCCCCCAGCCGGAGCATCGCTGAACTCTCCAGAATACCAGAACCGCTTATCCCTCGCAGCCTACTCCCTACCACGCTGACGTGCACCCTCGATCCTCCGAGCTATCTCTAATACCAGCTCGTAAAAAGTCCCCATCTCCACCTCTCTGTCCATAGTTTCATGTCTAGTAGACCGGCAACAAACCTCCGCACCCTTTCTGCATCGGTCGGAAGTATCATAAGTGTATGGCGAGACAACTCAGAGAATCTTGCCTCATAGTCACTTACTGATAGTTTGCCCTACTGGAG
The DNA here is from genome assembly GCF_000390325.3 of Nicotiana tomentosiformis. Lineage (NCBI taxonomy): Eukaryota > Viridiplantae > Streptophyta > Magnoliopsida > Solanales > Solanaceae > Nicotiana > Nicotiana tomentosiformis. Next base: position 53,068,668 of record NC_090817.1, read on the forward strand.
CTGCTCGAACTGAAATCGTAACTCTTCCCTCTGAGAGGGTGGAATATATCTGTCCAAGAAGAAGAGTGTGAACTAGTCCCAAGTCATGGGAGGAGAACCTGTTGGTCGGCCGAGAAGATATGACTGCCACCACCTACGGGCCCTGCCCTCCAGCTGGAAAGTAGTAAAATCCACCCCATGAGACTCCAACATCCTCATGTTGTGCAGTCTGTCCCTGCACCGGTCAATAAAGTCATGGGGGTCCTCGTATCGCTCACCTCCAAAGACAGGAGGTTGTAGCCTGGTCCATCTGTCCAATAGCCTATGCAGATTGCCGACCGCAACTGGTGTGGGCTCAGGTATGGCTGCTGCAATTGGCTGAGCTCTGCCTACGAGTATTGCACACGGGGTCTGATATACAGCAGCTGCGTGCCTTGGAGCCTGAACGATAGGGGTTTGGGCTCCCCCTCCCGCCTGAAATATGGCAGGGTCTGTTGGAAACAAACCATCCTGAGTCATAGTATCCATAAATCGTAGCATACGGCCCATGACCTCCTTGAATCCCGGTGCAGACACAAAATCCACCGGGGCTGGTCATGTTGTAGGCACCTCACCCTTCTCCTCAATAATGGGATCCTCTACTAGATCCACTGGTGGTGTAACTGGAGCAACTCTAGGACGCCCTCGTCCTCTACCATGAACTGGAGCCCTCCCTCGGCCTCTGGCAATAGGGGACAACTCCTTCATTGTCTGGTACATCCGTTGTGCGTGTTCTCACCATCTGTGAGAGAATGAGAGAAAAATACTTAGTACTACATCAACCGCATAATAGGAGATGAAGAAAGAGTAGTTTCCTAATACCATATAGCCTGTCGAAGATAAGTACAGAGGTCTCCGCACTGATCCGCAAGACTTTATTAGGCCTGCTCATAACTTGTGAGACCTACGTGAACCTAATTCTCTGATGCCATGTTGTCACGACCCAATTTCTCCTATAGGCCGTGATGGCGCCCAACGTTACCTCTAGGCAAGCCAATAGTGAACTAACTACGTGATTGTTTCTTTTCACAATTTGGAAATAGTTGATTTTTAATTATTGAACAAATAGGAAGTGAAAAATTTGATAAAAGTGAGTAATAGACAATTTAAGAGTAATGAGAAGAAATAAATAATCAAAATCAACATGGGCCTACTAGTAGAATTTTCAAGACCTGGTGTCACAAGTGCATGAGCTACTAGTAGAATATACAAAACATACTACACTAATGTCTGAAATGAAGTAGACAGAATATAAATACAAAAGAGAGACTCTAGGGGTTGCAGAATAGCTTGGGAAGCAGCTCACCACTAGACCTCGGGATATCTGGGACGCACGCCGGTAGGACCGCCAGATGCACCTGCCTCAGATCATCCACGGTCAGTGCAGAAGTGTATCGTCAGTACATAAACAATATGTACCCAGTAAGTATCAAGTCTAACCTCGAAGAAGTAATGACGAGGGGTCGACATCGACACTTACTAGGGGCTACCAATAAAAGTACAGAAATTCTAAATAGTAAGGGTTATATAAAATAATAAAAATATCTCAATAACAAGCAGGAAGCAATGAATTTCTTTCACACATGGTAAGTCCCAGATTAATCCCATTATGTATACTTTTAACCTTTCAAGCCATGAAATGATATCAAATATATATTTAAACTCTGAGTATTAACACGCACGATTATGCCGAGGTCGTACGGCCCGATCCAGAATAATGTGTACACTGCTGAGGGTCGAGCACGAACCATAGATGCATCTATCTACTGCCAGGCATTCGGCCCACACCACAAGAAGAGAGGATACGTTGTAAGCATTTGACTTAACGTTATTAAAGGCTAGCATACAATGTAGTACAAATTTCCCTAACCATCTTTCACGATTCCTCTGACAAGTTTAATATATTGTAGGCACTTTAGTTAACAAATCAGGTGCGACATTTAAATAATTCATGATTTTGTTCCTAAACTACCCAGACACAGCATAAATAGTAGCTACGCACGGACTCTCGTCACCTCGTACGTACGTAGCCCCCACAATTAGAGGCAAACAATAATTTAAATCACATATGGGGTAAATTCCCTCATACAAGGTTAGACAACAGACTTACCTCGTCTAAAGGCTCACTTTCCGGTCAAAATTCTGTTCTAAAGTCCCAACTCGGTGTCAAACAATCCAAAGCTAGCCAAACGTTATATAAATTAATCAATACATGTTCAAAAGTTCATATTCAAACTATTAGAGTGATTACCCAATCCCAATTTGAAGGATTCCTAAAATTCACCCCGGGCCCACATGCCAGGATTCCGGATATTTTTAAAAAAAGTTGTTACCCATAATCTCACGAACTCAAATATATAGTTTTCACTCAATTCCATAATCATTTTCGTGGTTAAATCCCATTTTTATCAAAACCTAGGTTTTTCAACTAAACCCACAATGTTTCTCAATTTACATGATAAAATTTACCCATAAACTATGTATTTAACTCACATTAGGTAGAAATTACTTATCTCGAATAGCTAGTGAAAACCCCTCTCTAACCAGCTCAAAAATTGTCCCAAAGATTGAAATAAATGACCCCAAAATGTTCTAACCCTGACTTTAATGAAGGTTCTGCCTTCAGCGATATCCGCACCTGCGGCTCCTTGACCGTATCTGCGACTCCGCATCTTCGGAAAGGGCCTCGCAGATGCGGTCCTCCCCTTCGGCTAACTTCTTCGCTTCTGCGACCAGTGGCTCGCTTCTCCGAGACCGCTTCTGCGGTGCGTGCTCGTCCCGCTTCTGCGATGGCTTCCTTCGCACCTGCGCTTCCTTAGGTGCGGTCCGTTCGCCGTTTTTGCGATCACTAGGCAGCCTGTGCTGCGCCGCTTCTGCGGTCCCTGGCTCGCTTCTGCGAGCTCGCACCTGCGGCTAGTCCTCTACAGGTGCGATTACACCAGAAACCTGGTGCTTCAGCTGCTCTTCCAAGTCCATATGAGTTCCGTGCCTCGTCCGATTAACACCCGAGGCCCCCGGGGCCCCGTCAAACATACCAACAAGTTTGAAATTATAAAACGAACTCACTCAAACCCTCGGAATGCATAAAACAACATAAAAACTAAGAATCACACCCCAAACCAAATTGAATCAACTTATGAACTTCAAGTTCTTCAACTTACTCCGAGCGCGCAATACTTAAACTACTCGGAATGACACCAAATTCTGCGTGCAAGTCTTAAATTACCATACGGAACTATTCCCGAGCTCAAAATTTCAAACGGACCTCGATAACAGTAAAACCTACTCCAAATCAAATTTAAAGAAATTTAAAACCTTCAATTAGTCAACTTTCACTATTAAGCGCTGAAATACTCCCGGGTCGTTCAAAACCCGATTCGAACATACGGCCAAGTAAAAAATCATTATACAAACCTATTGGAACCGTCAAATCCCGATTCCGAGGTCGTTTACTCAAAACGTTGACCGAAGTCAAAGTTAGCCTTTTAAAGCCAAACTAAGGAACCAAGTGTTCCGATTTCAACCCGAATCCTTCCAAATCCCGAACTATCCATCCCCGCAAGTTATAAAACAGTAAGAGCACATATGGGGAGTCTTACTTAAAGGAACGGAGTTCTAGAAAGCAAAACGACCGGTTGGGTCGTTACACTGTTAAGGGTTGTTTCGTAAAAAAAGGTTATACTTCGTTGACCCTAATTCAATTCAAGGAATTTAAGAACAATAGTTCCTACAGAGTAATCTATACAACATAATCAACTAATCTAAGCAATGTTTAAAGCCAACAACCATCCGTAAAGGTAAAAATATAAGTAATGTAGGGCTGATTTGTTTTGTGGTTTTTCTCTAATTGCAACTGACTAAAGCATGTATAAACGTGACTAATAAATACGATAGACCTATATAACTATTGTCAAAAGAACTTTAAAAAAATGCTTTTACATTCAATAATTGCACAAGAAGTATGGGATGGTCAAACAGAGATGATAACAAATTATATAGACTGCATATCTTACATAATTTTCTCTTCATCATTAGAATGGACACAAATAATATGCTACAACTTTGAACAGTTAAAGAAACTTAAGTACTTGATCAATAGTTTACGGCATAATAAGAGGGCGGGGAGAAAGACGAATCAAGTCACAAGAAGGAAAATCTAATTTACGGCAAAGAACATAACAGAGTACAACTCTATTGTACAAAGGGACTGCATATCATACATATTTGTCTGTTTTCATATGTCACGATCAGTTTTTAGTGTTAGTAACATTAAGTACAATATTATATAATTTTATATTAAAAAACTATAAATAGTGATGATAACAGTTCATACCTTTGTTGTTTGAGGAATATTTAGGCCGTTTTCGGTTCCGTATGCATATTCTATTTTTTCTTGCGAGTTCCCACTGTTCTTCCATGTGTGTGATGACCCGATAAGTCATTTTGAGTTTTAACCTTTATTTTTGTATTTTGAGACCTCGATTTACTCCCTTTAGCGTTCCTCGATTTGCGTCTGCAGTCCGTGTCAAAGTCTTTATGTGAAAACTTGAAGAAAATATGTATTGTTGCCTTAAAAATGATTTGAGTTGGCTATGGTCAACATTTTATGTAAACGGACCCGGATTAGTATTTTGACAATCCCGATGGTTCCGTATCATGAGTTGGGACTTGGGCGTATGCCCATAATTGAATTCGGAAGTCCCTAACTTGATTTAGAGTGATTTGTTAAAAATTAGTAATTTAAAAGTTTAAACAATTCCGAACTTTCACCATATATTGACTTTATAGCTACCGGGTTCGGATTTCAGTTCCGGGACTTGGTATAGGTTAATTTTTTATTTATAACTTGTCTGTAAAATTTTGTGCAAAACAGAGTTGATTTGACATGATTCGGACGCTTGGTTGTAAATATTAAAGTTCTTAAGTTTTTTTTGAAAATTTCATGCATTTTGATGTCCGATTCATAGATCTAAGTATTATTTTGGTATTTTGATCATGCGAGCGAGTTGGTATGATGTTATTACATTTGTGTGCATGTTTGGTTTGGAGCCCGAGGGGATCGGGTGAGTTTCGGATATGCTATGGGTCAATTTTGGACTCAGAGGTTGCAGCTTCAGCTGGTTTTCTGATATCTGGTGCGTTGTTCTTCGCCATCGCAAATGTCACGACCCAAAATCTATAATAGGTCACGATGGCACCTAACACCGCCATTAAGCAACCCTACAAGTGAACCTATAATTTAATTATCCCTTTTTAACATTTAAAACAAAAATTTTCTTTTTAAAAGAACGAAATAAGTACGATCTCATGCAACCGTACATACTCTTTTCTCAACAAAATACCAGCGTGAGAAATACATCCAATGTAGTGACAGTAATGATAAGTACAACAATACATAAATGCTAAAAGCCCCCAAAATTCGGTGCCCCAAATGCATGATCAATCTAAAGAATATACAAAACTAATACAACTACTATCTAAAAGGTAATAGACACAAATAATAAACAAGGTAGAGGGAGACTCCGGTGCTGCAGATCGTATCAAGGCAAGAAGCTCACCACTGAGTTTTCGTAGGAGTGCGGCTACGTGCCCGTGTGACCACTGGTAGTACCTGTCTCAGTACCTGGACATTCAGTGCAGAAGTGTAGCGTGAGTACGGAAAATAACGCGTGCCGAGTAAGTATCTAGTCTAACCTCGATGAAGTAGTGACGAGGGGTCGACTTGACACTTACTAGAGGTCAAACAGGAATAGAAATACATAAAGTATACATGGTGAGTGTACCACAAGTAACATCGAAGCAAGTAAAAGTAATTACAGAAATTCCACACATGAGTCTATATCAAATCACTAAACATGTCATAACCGGCCTTGAAGGCACTAACTCAACTGTTACCAAACCAAATTCAGTCTCGAATATTAAGCACGAAGCTGTCGAGGCGAACGGTCCGATCCCATAGGAATGTGGTACTCAGTACTGCCGAGGCAAACGGCCCGATCCCATAAGAATAATATTACCATACTGCCGAGGCGAATGACCCTATCTCATAAGAGTAGTATTACCATACCGCCGAGGCGAACGACCCGATCCCATAAGAGTTATTTATTTCATTGCCGAGGTGAACAACCCGATCCCATAAGAGTAGAGAAATTTACCTCGCTCGCGGAAGCACACGCGAGATGAGAAGACGCGGATCTATAGTTTATCAAATATTTTCCAATTTTTCCAAAGTAAGAGGCTAAGTCGATATATTTATTAAAATCTTCAATCTCAGTCAAAATCAAGAAAATTAATACACATGATAGGTATAAATAGCACAATTAAAGGTATGCTATGAATTTATGTCTACCTTGACATATCATGAATATAGCTACGTACGGACTCTCGTCACCTCGTACGTACGTAGCTCCCCATAACAAGTAGCACATAATAATTAATACACTTAAGGGGATAAGTTCCCTCTTACAAGGTTAGGCAAGAGACTTACCTCGCTTTTAAGTCCATTAACCGACTCTTTAACCTCACTATAATTGTCACGACCCCAACTTTCCTCCATAGGATATCGTGATGGCACATAGTCTCTATGACTAGGTAAGCCTAACACATGCTGATTTAATAAAAGAATTAAATTATTTAATCATTAATCATAAATTGTTAAATGACATAGATATCCGCAAGCGGCTAATAGTTATATATTTCCCAAAACACGTAGTACGGAGTCATAAGCACTACTGGAACACACTAGAATTTCTAAACACAATATTATTTTGAATCACAATTTAACAGTAGCATAATGAAGTAAGATGGTGACTCCGAGGCCTGCGAACGTCAAGCATGTAACCTTGAAGTCTGCCGCCGCGCAGATGCAACTCTCAACAACACGATCAAAATACCTGAATCTGCACAAAAATATGCAGAAGCGTAGCATGAGTACACCACAACGGTACCCAGTAAGTATCAAGCCTAACCTCGGTAGAGTAGTGACGAGGCTAGGTCAAGATACCTACTAGACATAGAAACCTGTTCAAGATATACGTAAGCTAACAATGGGAAGAACATTAATGTAAGACCAACGGCGGAAAGATTATTGATTTACAGCCAACAATGAAGTAATAGAAATACAAATGACAGCAAGTAGTAAACGAGTAATAAAGAAAAAACATAATCAGAACACCGATAAGATGTAAATGAACTCAAATAGGGAAAAAAAGAATGACAACTCAAATAATCAAATAGCTCCCAACGCATGGACTTACAACAAGAATTACCCCGAGGCACCACACCTCATAAACCACAAGTCATGAACCACAATTTCCAAATCATACACATATGGCACATCGTGCCTACAATAACAATCACCTTCTCACGACAAACCCCACGTGTTACCATGTACTTTGCAACCGTGACAAATATTAATTTAGATGAACGCGAGATATATTTAAATACCATAAAACATAATAACAATCTTGAATAAAGTAAGGTGTCAAATGAAATAATGAGTTTATTTTAGAAATCAAGTAAAGTAAAATAATATACCATTTATACGAAATATAGAATAGGATGGATTTAGTTCAGAAATCAATAAAATTGAGTAAAAATATCATTTTTAAACAAAGCAAAACATAAGTTAAATAAACGAATTAAATATAGAATTTGTTAAAGAAAAACTTGATAACAATTTTAAGTAAGGTAAACATCTAACAGGGTGATGAGTATAATTTGATAACCTAATTATAGTGAAAGTGCGATAACCATTTAGAATAATAAGGCACCGAGTGAGACAACGAGTTCTATCTTAAGAGGCACATAGAATAAAGTATGTTAATAATTCTTGTATTTAAACCATTATGTTACCAACAACTTAACAGAATATGATATAGTGACTCCACGCAATTGAATTCACATTGACAATCAATTAACCAAGTTATAACGGAGGTACGGATTGGTATGTTAAAGCAACACAACAAATCACGTAGAATGCATGACTCACACAAGAAACCACGATCGTTTCAACACCAAGATAACAACGAATAACCAAACACAATCAAAACATGGATGAATGATTGAAGGAAGAACAATGACCGTTCAAATCTACAAGTTGTTCCAGCATGAAATGTACAATGAAAATCACAACCGAGGTACCACCTTGTATTCACATTTCACAATTTCAATCACAATCTTTCCTTATATCGCCGCGTGAGCCTTATATTTGAAATAGGTTTTGAAAATAGTTTTTTCGAAATAGATACACGCACTTTAGCCCACCTTATAATGCCCTGTGACTTCACGTAGTTCCCCTACAAGCAACACACACATAAGTCCCACCTTATACCGCCGCATGCACATTAACCCCAAGCCTTATATCGCCGCATGCACGTCAATATCATATTACAATAACAACTCGCACAACAAGTGCCCGTATATCACAATTCGCCAACAATCAACAATATCAATATTTTCACAACAATAGCCTACGGCTCCACCACAGCAGGTACAAGAATATCAACAATAATAATAAATATAAAATGCTCAACAAGGAAGATGCTTTAACAATAACAATTTTGACTCAATGTGATAATGGCTTTCACAACTTCAACAACAATAACTCAACAATGAGAGACAATGTGTAACCACGATGTTAAATAAGAATAACTCACAATGAAAGAGAAAACGTGAAGCAATGACTTCAAATAATGAAAATCAACAAGGGAGAGGATAATATGAACTCCAAATATTGATAATCAACAATGAGAGAGATAACACGAAAAATGACTTCAAATATCACGACCCAAAATCCCCTAAAGGCCGTGATGGTGCCCAACGTCACCGTTAGGTAAGCCAATGGTAAATTATCGAATTAATTACTCATTTTAAAAATTGTGAAATCATAAATCCCATTAAATAAAAAACAAAAATGTCGGGTACTCGTAGGAGCCCGTGAATTCTCTTTATAAATTTTGGTATAAAGTATAAATTACAAGGTAAAATGATATTAAATACGTGAACTACAATAATGAATATCCAGTAGGAGCACCCAAAACCCGGTATCACAAGTGCATGAGCTACTACCGAGAAATATAATAAAATACAACATCCGTCTGGAATACAAGTTAGACAGGAGAATGTAAATAACTCTGATGTAGACTCTGTATGCTACGGATCGTAACATGAAATGCAGCTCACCATAAATTCCCCACAATAGCTGCGCCTCTACGCCTAAAAGACTACCAGATATATATATATATATATATATATATATATATATATATATATATATATATATATATATATATATGCCTGCACAAAAAGTGCAGCTAGTGTAGAATGAGTATGTAAATCAACGCGTACCCAGTAAGTATCTAGCCTAACCCCGGAGAAGTAGTGACGAGGGGTCAACTTCGACACTTACTAGTGGTCCAATAAATCAAGTACAACTAAAAGTAAACAAGTATGAGGCATGGTAAAAGTAAAACAGTGTAAACAGATATTGGTACGTAGTACGATCCTCCTCTGAACAGTAAATACAAGCTCTCAGCTATCGGGCACCTCCTCAACCGGAGTATATATGTAAAATGGTCTCCACCAGATAGATCGTCTCAACTCTAATCAGGAAAACTCATGGATACGATGGCATCTTGTGAAATAGCACGACGCTGCCGAGGCGAACGGCCCAATCCCATAAGAGTGTTTATAGAAATGCTGAGGCGTACGGCCCGATCCCATAATGATGTGTACAATGATGAGGGTCAAACGACACGAACCATAGATGCATCTATTATACTGCCGAGGAAAACTGGCCGCTCCCATGAGAATATGAAACTTTAACAGGTCCTTGACCCCACTCACGAAGATACATATGAGTTATGAAATGTAAAGAAGCTTTTCAATGAAAACGTACACCGGCGAGAATTTTGTCAGGGAAAACACAAATTATTCGGCGGATTATCAAGTAGCTCATCACATCTCTACAATAACGAGTCTATCACCCTATGCAAGTCTAGTCTCAAGTCGCAACGCGAAATAAAGGAATTAAACGATCAAAGATACTCCAATGCTCATAATTAATCAATTTTTAACAATTCCCAACTCCGTCCGAAAAGTCAACAAAGCCAACCCCGGGCCCACGCCTCAAAATCAAACAAAATATACAAAAATCCGAATACCCATTCAACAACGAGTCCAACCATACCAAAATCATCCAAATAATGACTTCCAATCGCCACTCAAATTCCCAAATCTTACTCACACATCCCTAGATCAAAATTCTCCAAATTCCACCTTAAAAACACATATTGTAGGGGAAATATTCAATGGGTATTCAATATTAATAGATAGAAATGACCAAAAGTGGCTTACCTCAAGAAAGCTCGTAAAATCCCTCTCAAAAAGCGCCTCAAACCGAGCTTACAAAGTCCAAAAATGAAGAAATATTGGAACCCTTCAATTAATACACTGCCCAGGCATTTCGCACCTACGGTTCACTTAACCGCTTATGCGGCCTCGCAGGTGCGGCCAAATCTCCGCTTCTGCGGTTTCCCCTGAAGTCCCCTACATTCTCTTTTGCGGACCAGACTCAGCGTTTGCGAAGTCGCACCTGCGACCTAGGCTCTGCATCTGGGAAAACGACGACCTCACGTCCCCTTCGCACCTGTGCATCTCTTTCCCGCATCTGCGATCTCGCAGGTGTGGCCAAAACCTCGCACCAGCGCATCCCCTCTGCCTAGCATAACTTCGCACCCCAAAAACGCCACTGCGATCTCGAACCTGTGACCAAATCCTTCGCATGTGCGATCGCACTAGACCTGGTGCACTTCAGCAGTTCCTCAAGTCCAAACTCATCCCGATTTCCAATCCGAATCACCCCCGAGGTCCCCAGGACCCCATCCAAGCACACCAACACATCCCAAAACACGATACATTCTTAGTCGATGCCTCAAATCACGTCAAATAACATCAAAATTATGAATCAACGACCAAAACCTTTCTTTCAACTTTCCAACCTTCAAACTTCGCCGAACGCATCCGAATTATGCTTAAACATCACGGAATGATGCCAAACTTTACGTGCAAGTCATAAATCACAATACGAACCTATTCCAAGGCTCAGAAACTTCAAACGGACATTTATAACACTAAAATTCATTTCAAATCAAACTAAAGAAATTCTTAAACTTCCAAAATGCCAACCTTCCATAATAGATGCCGAAATGCTCCCGGACCACCCGATACTCAACCCGAACATACTCCCAAGTCCGAAATCATTATACGAACCTATTGAAACCTTCAAATCCCAATTCCGATGTCGTTTACTCAAAGCTTTCGAATTTATAATTTTCCTTTCGAAACCACTCCGAACTTCCCGAAATTCAATTCTGACCATACGTATAGGTCATAATACACGAAGTGAAGCTACTCAAGGCCTCGAACCACCAAACGACGCGCTAGAGCTCAAAATGACCGATCGGGTCGTTACATTCTCCCCCACTTAAACGTACGTTCATCCTCAAACATGCTAAGAACTGCTCCGGAGTTGCCCCGAAATTACTGTTTAACACCTTGTGGACCTACCCGTGCCACCACAATCCAATTGAGCATATTAGCTCGAGCCAGACTGAAGATCCTCCCTTTTATTTAGTCAATAAGCCTTAGAACCAAATTCCAACCTCCGAATTCTTCTACAAGAACTGATTCTAACATACGAACACCGTATCAGTCACTACACACTGTACCAAAACATGATCATACACTTTTGCTGAATTCACACCATGCACCGCGTGATTCACATGTCCATAATAACATACTCCGACCACAATAGAAGCTATTTCACGAATTGGATGCCCGCAATACACCTTATAACCCAACTCTTGCAATACTGCCACGACAAAAAAGATGTGCAGAAACTCATAACCACCTGCCAAGACAATAAACCATGGGGTCTCTTCTCCTGACAAGCACTATTACCTCATTCTGAACTAAATAACAATATTTTCTCTTTAATATGCCCTACTTAACTCCGATCGCACTGATCTCAGGTCCAATAATCTCGTCTCACCCAGTACAAACCACTCAGGCAATAAGATACCTCAAACACCATCAAAAATCTCATACAGCGCCATCAAAGCGCCAACAAGCTACAACTCGAATATGACTCATAAGGAAGAACAGACTCCGATAAGGAACTACCGAGCCCGCATAACGAATGAAATGGCCAAGACGATGCTATAAACATTTCTCGGAGACAAGAACAAGACACACAAAAATAAGTATATGGAACAATACTCAACATCTCATTGTTGCGGCGTGCAACCCGATCCAAACATTACATTGTTGCGGCACGCAACCCGATCCCCATAACATACCCATGACGGCGTGCCACCCGATCCACACAACACCAAAAAAGGGAACACCCATCAGCCGTAATGCTTATACTTACGAAATGCCCGAATATCGACCACAAACACGCCAAGTGTGTAATACAACCCTGGGGAGACCGATTGCGCCATACGCTACAAAAACCCAAGCACGACTAAGGTGCAATAAATGACCTACCTCTCGAGAGCCATCCTGAATAACACCACAAGCTACACGGGATCACAACATATGTGCGAATAATCAAGATGTCTCACAACCCACATGGCACAATAGAGTATTACATGGAATAGCTGACGGCGGGAATAACATCCAATGCCTGAAGACTCCTCCATAAGCAATACTATGCCAAATGAACACATCCGACTTGACGTAGAGCACACATTCACATTAGACCCACTAACGGACCTTAAACCAATTTTTGGTCATATTATACTGGGCCAATAACCTTTCAAAGATCCACAATGGCCCTATTCATGACACACACGAGCAGCCGTCCAATCAGGAACAAACTCCCACAGTCCACAACCAAATAACTAGAGTGCCTTTCAGGCATAAACTCTCACAATCAAGTGACTAACATATCACACTTATATAAATTTCCCCGTGCGACACGCTCCCACGACCTTCCACACCAGGTAGCCAAGTCTGCACCTCCATACCACCAACCGTACTACTTCTGTAAAGCAAATCAAGAATCCGCAAATCGACACACAATGCCTTTTCTAAAGAACACCATTATTCTCAGGCGACACTAAAGAAAATGCCAGCTTACTCTGAACCTCTGAAGTCTTCCCCTGTTCCTTCGAGCTCATGACATTCTTATCAACACCAAACCTCGACCTTGGTCCTCAGCTTCCAAATTTCCATACCGCCCACTGCATTTACCATGTCGCTACACGAGAGTACAAGAATTCATCATAACACCTGAACTAATAGAAGAATAAACACTCCATTGGCTAGAAACCTTTCACTTAACTCATTTAAGAAGAACCATTGCAGCACGCAACTGAATTCCCATAGCCGCATAAAATACAAATACCTCCCAAATCAATCAAATCATGGTAGCTGTCAAGCCCACACGTACAACCACAAACCACCTGTATAACTTAACATGCTGAAGGAACTGATCATTGCCACAATCATGCCGATTCAACCATTACTAACCGACCCAGCTTCTTCCAATTTACTCTTGACTTGCCTTAGAAATAATAATAGCTCCATTCAAAAACATAACGAACTCAATCAGCACTCATCCCGAGTGACCCGAATCACGAGACTGCATTGTCTCAGTACCCATGAACCATCTCATACCCTCCTCACGCGCACAATAGCATCTCCAACTGGTACACCCATTCTGAAAGACCTTCCGCGAATCCGAAACTTTTTCTCCCATTCCTCTAATACTACCCCGCAGACCCGATGATAACATAGGAAATTCCCTAAGTAATCATCGCACTCTGCTATAAAATCCTTGTCTTCAGCCACACAACGAACCCAAAATCCTTAGACACCGCGCTTAAATCCTTGAACCCACTAGAACCACTATTGAGAGTCACCCACTCTAACCTGGTCACGAATATAATCGAACTACATCGCTCTGCTAGCACATGAATGCCTCCAAAGAAGCAACTGGATGAATTCCTTTCCTTGTACAACACATCCACAAGAAGCATAATTCTAAGTCTTGCCAAAACTTGCACATGAGTCGATAAGGCCAAATATAGCACTCATTTATCAAGTTCTTTGCTCAAATTACCCCTGATGTTCTCTTTTCTTAGTCATAATGATCCACCAATACACCGATAACTAGAAACCTCACAAGCAGACAACCACGCAATCCAATCATAGAGGGTGGGCTCCCCCGCTTAGCTTTAAGCTACCATCACATAATGTAGAACCCACAAAGATTCCTCCTTCTGAATCACCATGATCTCACACCGTTAACCTACCAAATTACTCAAAATATCTTGTTAAACATTTCGTGAACATTCCGGATTATTAGCCACAATTGCATATTCAACCCTTTGCCTAGTAGTAAGTAGAACTCTTCGTAGAAAACTTCCTCAAAATCACGCAACCGCTAACCTACCCACAGGAGATAGCCCACCTGTGGAATTCCATACCGACATCTTCCAATGACACTGCACTGGGTACTACTACTGCGAAATCAATAAACCCTCATGAGCCCATGCTCATCCACCGGCTGTAAAAGTATGTTCAATCCCCATAGACATCAACTGAAAGTCCAACAATACATTCCAAACTTGAAGTCATGTTGCATCCCAAAAATGATAATCAAGTTTCCACACCCCTCTTCATTTCAAGCAAACTCCTCTCTGCCATATTCAATCTTCCTCAGTACAGTAGCCACTATCCCAAATAAAATTTGTAGACCTAGTCACCTTCCACCATGATTCCCAAATAGGTCTAAACTTTCTCAAGTTATGTGGTTATCCTGCCACAGAATCCATATGCTACTCTGCCACTCCCACTTCGGTTAAACCATCTCCTTTGAGCAACTTCTCGACCTCTGCTTCTCATACTTGACCTGCTAGCACTTCAACCATCGCGAGACACCTCCCGCCATGTCCTTCCTCATCCTTCGCTACCCAAATGTTGCATCAACTCAAAATCCATCTCTGTAGCACCTGAACTAATAAATTGCTTCCAACTCTAAGCCTCCTCGAATGTCATCTTTCTCGAGCCATCGGCATTCTAAACACCGATTCAATTTTGAAACCGCTACACACCGCCATCTCTGACAACCGCTTCTTAGACACTATTTCACCACACCCTGCCCCGAAGGCAAATCAAGAAGGTCATAACACCGGCGAGCCTTAATGCGTTCAATAAGGACGACGACACCATATCACAATCGAGAATTCCACCACGCTTGAAAGTATCAAGTCTTGTTACTCCGTGAACCAAAGCCTAAACATCCATAGTCCGATTGCCTCTTCTTCGCTGGAATTAAACGCCGAACCTCTAAACCATACACTCAAAAATCCTTCTTTCGAGTCATTCACTACCTCGACACTTAAACAAGCACCCTACCATCACACCAACACTGTGCGATAACCACTCTTGAGTATCATAGCAATCCGTGCATAGCCTCAAAATCATAGGCAATACTAATACAGGGCTGAAATGACAGAACACCCTTCCATAGGATGTTGACAATAGCTTGTTCGAATATGCAGGGAGATACATCATGCACTACATCTGTAGTGTCACTGCAACTTTTCGATGCCCCATTGATAACAAGCGCTCAACATCGTGTAAGAGTGAGTGGGAAGGAAATGAAGGCATAAGCCTCGATAGAATCAAATTGCACGAAGAGAAATCAAGAAGGGAAGTGCTCCTAACAGCCCTGTACCCTCTCGAAGATAAGTACAGACGTCTTTGTACCGATCTGTGAGACTCTACTAGACTCGCTCATGACTCGTGATACCAAAGTAAACATAGAGCTCCGATACCAAGCTGTCTCGACCCAAAATCTCCTAAAGGTCGTGATGGCGCCCAACGTCGCCGTTAGGCAAGCCAACGGTGAATTATTGACTTAATTACTCATTTTAAAAATTCTTAAATCATAAATCCCATTAAATAAAAAAAATAAATGTCGGGTAATCGTATGAGCCCGTGAATTCTCTTTATAAATTTCCGTATAAAGTATAAATTACAAGGTAAAATGATATTAATTATGTGAACTACAATAATAAACATCAAGTAGGAACCCCCAAAACCCGGTGTCACAAGTACATGAGAATCTACCAAGAAATATAGTAAAATACAACATCTGTCTGGAATACAAGTTTGACATGAGAATATAAATAACTCTGATGGAGACTCTGTATGCTACGGATCGTAACATAGAATACAGCTCACCATAAAGTCCCCGCAATAGCGCGCCTCTATGCCCAAAAGACCACCATGAATCTTTTGGGCATAGAGGCGCGCTATTGCGGGGACTTTATGGTGAGCTGCATTCCATGTTACGATCCGTAGCATACAGAGTCTCCATCAGAGTTATTTATATTCTCATGTCTAACTTGTATTCCAGACAGATGTTGTATTTTATATATATATATATATATATATATATATATATATATATATATATATATATACACTTGCACAAAAAGTGCAGCAAGTGTAGCATGAGTACGTAAATCAGCGCGTACCCAATAAGAATCTAGCCTAACCCCGGAGAAGTAGTGACAAGGGGTCGACTTCGACACTTACTAGTGGTCCAATAAATCTAGTACAACCGAAAGTAAACAAGTATGAGGCATGGTAAAAGTAAAATAGTGTAAACAGATTTAGGTACATAGTACGATCCTCCTCTGAACAGTAAATACAAGCTCTCAGTTATCGGTCACCTCCTCAACCGGAGTATATATGTAAAATGGTCCCCACCAGATAGATTGTCATAACTCAAATTAGGAAAATGCACAGATACGATGGCTTCTTGTAAATATTACACACGACGCTGCCAAGGAGAACGACCCAATCTCATAAGAGTATTTATAGAAATTCTGAGGCGTACGGCCCGATCCCATAATAATGTGTGCACTGTCGAGGGTTAAACGACACGAACCATAGATGCATCTATTATACTATCGAGGCGAACAACCCGCTCCCATGAGAATATGAAGCTTTAATGGGTCCTTTACCCCACTCACGAAGATACGCGTGAGTTATGAAATGTAAAGAAGCTTTTCAATGAAAACGCACAACGACGAGAATTTTGTAAAGGAAAACACAAATTATTCGGTGGATTATCAAGTAGCTCGTCACATCTCTACAATAGCGAGTCTATCACCCTATGCAAGTCTAGTCTCAAATCGCAACGCGAAATAAAGGAATTAAAAGAGCAAAGATAACTCAAATAGTACAATTATAGCAAGCGTGAACCTAAGTCTACCTGGACATAATCAAGAATTCTAGCATAAACTGCCCAGGCATTTCGCACCGAAATGACCAAAATGGCTTACCTCAGGAAATCTCATGAAATACCTCTCAAAAATCGCCTCCAACCGAACTTGCAAAGTCCAAAAATGAAGAAATCTTGGAACCCTTCGAATTAATACATTGCCCAGGAATTTCGCACCTGCGGTTCACTTAACCGCTTCTAGGGGCCTACCAGGTGCGACCAATTCTCCGCTTCTGTAGTTTCCCCTAAAGGCCCCTGCTTTCGCTTCTATGGACCAGACTCCACTTCTGCAGAGTCTCAGTTGCGACCTGGGCTCTGCTTCTGCGGAAATGACGACCTCACGCCCTTTTGTATATGCGCATCTCTTTCCCGCATCTACGATCTCGCAGGTGCGGCCAAAACCTCGCACCTGCGCATCCCCTCTGCCCAGCACAACTCTGCACCTGCGATGCCAAACACGCCCTTGCGATCTCGTACCTATGACCACATCCTTCGCAGGTGCGATTGCACCAGACCTGGTGCACTTCAGCAGTTCCCCAAGTTCAAACTCATCTTGATTTCCAATCTGAATCACCCCCGAGGCCTCCAAGCACACCAACACATCCCAAAACACGATACGAACTAAGTCGAAGCCTCAAATCATGTTAAACAACATCAAAATTATGAATCGATAGCCAAAACCTTTCTTTCAACTTTCCAACCTTCAAACTTCGCCAAACGCGTCCGAATTATGCTTAAACATCCCAGAATGATGCCTAATTTTACGTGCAAGTCACAAATAATGATACAAACCTATTTCAAGGCTCGGAACTTCAAACGGACATTTATAACACAAAAATTCATTTCAAATCAAACTCAAGAAATTCTTCAACTTCCAAAATGACAACCTTCCATAATAGATGCTGAAATACTCCCGGACCGCCCGATACTCAACCCGATCATACGCCTAAGTCCGAAATCATCGTACAAACCTATTAGAATCTTCAAATCTTGATTCTGAGGTCGTTTACTCAAAAGTCAAACCTTAGTCAACTCTTCAAACTTTAAGCTTTCGAATTTAGAATTTTCCTTCCGAAACCACTTCGAACTCCCCGAAATTCAATTCCGACCTTGCGTACAGGTCATAATTCATGAAGTGAAGCTACCCAAGGCCTCAAACCGCTGAACGGTGCGCTAGAGCTCAAAAAAACCGGTCGGGTCGTTACATCAAATAATGATAATCAACAACGAGAAAGATAACACAAAAAATGACTTCAACTAATGATAATCAACAATGAGAGAAATAACATGTAACAATAATAGAGGCAACAAGTTCAACTAAGGCATGAGAGTAATTTATCAACTAGGATGTAGAACAAGTGTTAACGAAATCATTTAAGGCGTGTAAGGATAGACTAACACAAGTAAGAATGGACTGACAATGAGAATTTAGAACATGATATGCCATTTCAATTAAAGATTGAAAATAGTCTAAGTAGCCTAAATCGGTCAAACACTACGTACAACCTGTGTACCCACTCATCACCTTGCGTACACGGCTTTCACATAGCACAAATGAATCAATCAATACCAATTCCTAAGGGGTAATTCCCCCCCCCCCCCCCCACAAAGTTAGGCAAGATACTTACCTCAACTAGGCCAATTAAACACTCGAAAATAGCTTTTTCCTTAAAATTCACCTCCTCACGACTCAAATCTAACCAAAATTGACTTAATAACATCAAACAATACAAGAGAAACCAATTACAATAAATAAAGCTATAATCTTTATATTTTCCCCAAAAAGTTAACAAAAGTCAATGCCGGGACCGCCTTAGATTCCGATTCCAAGCTTATCCAAGCAAAGTCCGAACCAATACAAGCTCACACGAATGAAAACCGACTCAATCGGAGTCCGATAGCTCAACCAATTCGCCAAAACATCGCTCTTGGGTGTTCATAACCCAAGAGTCCAACCCACACTAGTTGGGTCTCATATCTCCCGAAATACTCCTCCAAAACTCGCCAAATTCGAGTATGTTGTTCTCCTAATATAGGAGAACAAAACCCCAAAAGGAATCGGGAAATAAACGCTTCTAACTCATTTTCAATTTTTAATTTAGGACATAACCTTAGGTCTTGATTAAAAGAATTAAATGGATTTTCAATTAAAATCATGGATTAAAGCTTAAACCAAGGGAATGAATCAAAGGAAAATATGTAGGTTATGCTTTAGACCTTATCCCATGGAAGAAACTTGAAGAACATCCTTGAATTCTCCCAATCCCAAACTTTCAAGATGAGAAAAACTCCAACAACATTATTAGCCAAAAATGCCCAATTGTTCTGCCTTATTTCTTGTATCAAATGATCCTTAAACTCGTTTTTGATGTCTCCAATGGATTCGTCGTGAAATTTTAGTCAAGTTAGGCTTTTGAATCACTCCATTTGACCTTACAATGAAGGAGATATGTTGGTTTCAATATTTGGAAATAGTGCAGATTTTTAAATACGAATTCAATGGCAATTGCGTAATTAATCTGAAAAATCTGGCAACCCAATTCTTAGTAAAATGACCACAAATTCCTCATACAATATCGAAACTTGATGATTTCAGTTGCTATGATTCTAAAATTATGATACAGATATAATGGTTTAGTCAAAACACGAATCAAAGGCTGTATGCTCAATATAACCTTTATGCTCAGATCGACGTTGAAACCGAAACAATCACCATACAACCCAAACTTATCCAAAACTCATCGGAATTTTACCAAACTTTATGGACATGTCCAAAATCATCATACAAACTTATTAGAATAATTAAAATCCAATTCCGAATCCGTTTACCCAAAAGTCAAACCTTGGTCAACTCTTCCAACTTAAAACTTCTAAAACGAGAATCATTCTTCCAAATCAATCCTGAACTGCTCGAAAACCGAAACCAACCGTATACGCAAGTCATAATACTATGAAGCTACTCAAAGTCATATAAACTAAAACCTTGTTCTGAACCTTCGTACACTGCCAATGATGAAAGAAACATACAGAAACTCATAACCACCCATCATATTAACAAGTCATTGAGCTCTCTTGGCCGATAAGAACCATAGCTAAAATCTAAGCCGACTAGTGACACAATTCTTGCAAATATACCTTAATCAAATCCGATGGCACTTATTTCAGGCCCAATAACCTCACCTCATCCAATACAAGCTACTCGACTGACCTGTCACACAAATCGTGCTTAGAGCCACATACCATGCAATATGCGCCCCAACGAACAATAACTCAAATATACCCAATGATGGAAAGAGAATGGAAATGAAGAAACCATCCCGCCAGCTCAATAGATACCACCACGAAGCGCCATGCTATCAATCCACCACAAAAGGGGAAACATAACACACGAAATAAGCGCAAAGGATCATATCCTAACATAACACCGCTGCGATGCATGACCCAATCCGACACCGGTCCACCTGGAATACGTCGAATCATGATACTCACAATCAACAACCATAAGCATATCAACAACAAAGACACGAAGCGCGTGACCATAACCATGGAGATGTGGATATCACTATATACTAGAAATAGGAAGACCACAACCAAGGCACAATCAACCATTCAACACCCCAAGAGCAATCTCGCTCGAATTTCACTACAAAGCCCAAACAGTACTGCATCATGTGTGGAAATAGTCAACAGTCTCACAATTCACCGTAGCATTGGAGAGTAACACATAGAATACATCAGAATACAAATAAGGTCAACTCTAATCGATGACACCACTAATAACATCAGTTGTGCCGGGTAAACAAATCCGACCCGATATAGAATATACATTCGTATTAGTCCTACTATGTCACGACCCAAATCCAATAATAGGTCGTGATGGCGCCCAACTATGCTGCAAGGCAAGCCAACGCGTGAACCTCCACTTAACTATCCATTTTAAATTTATAAAATCAGGAATTTCATTAATTAAATAGAATAAAATCTAGCACTCATAGAAACCTGTGCTTTTCTTTACCAAATTGTTGAATATAAATAAATTATAAAGTGAAGTGATAATAATAACGTGAAATAAAATAATGAACATCCACTAGGAACCCCAAAAACCCGATGTCACAAGAGCAAGAGCATCCATTAGAATAATACAACATCTGTCTGGAATATAAAATAGACAAGATATAATAACTGAATAAGATGGAGACTCTATGTGCTGTGAATCGTAGCGTAGGATGCAGCTCACCATAAAGTTCCCTCAGCAGCTGCGCCAATGCGTCAAGATGACCACCTAATGTACATGCCTCACCTGCACATTCAGTGCAGAAGTATAGTGTGAGTACGTAAATCAACCTGTACTCAGTAAGTATCTAGCCTAACCCTGAAGAGGTAGTGATGAAGAGTCGACATTGACACTTACTAGTGGTCCAATAAATCAAATATAATAAGGTAGACAAGTATGAAACATGGTAAGTAAATAGTGAGAATAGATATAGGAAAATAATATGGTCTACAACTGAACAATGAACACAATGTCCTCAATTATCGGATAACTCCTCAAACGGAATACGTAATGGTCAACACCAATTCAACAGTCACATCTCAAGTCAGGAAACGTATGAGTACAGGGACTCCTTATCAAGTATTTTTCATGATTCTGCCGAGGTGAGCGGCCCAATCCCATAAGAGTATTTCATAGAATTGCTGAGGTGAATGGCCCGATCCCATAAGAGTATGATACATAATCCTGCCGAGGCGAACGACCCAATCCCATAAGAATATGATACATGATAATGCCGAGGCGAACGACCCGATCCCATAAGAGTGTGATACATAATCCTGTCGAGGCGAACAACCTGATCCCATAAGAATATGATACATAATACTACTGAGGCAAATGGCCCGATCCCATAAGAGTGTATTACATGATACCGCTGAGGCGAACGACCGAATCCCATAAGAGTATTGCTGAAGCGTTCAACCTGATCTCATTAGAATATGAAACTTGGACGGGTCACTGACCCCACTCATGAATATACGTATGAGTTATAAAATTCAAGAAAAATTATCGGATGAATACACACAACGCGGAAGAAATCCGTAAAGAAAAGTACAATCACGGCTAATCAAGTAGCTCGTCAAGTATCTAAAATAGCAAGTCTGATACTCTACGCGAGTATAGTCTCAGGCTAAATGTAAATTAAAGCATTTAAGCATGCAAGAATAACTCAAATAGTACAATTAAAGCATGGTTAGACAGAATTTCTAGCATACGCATGGATACTCGTCACCTCATACGTGCGGAGCTCCCACAACACGTAGAACATAATTATTATAACTCCTACGGGGTAAATACCCCATCACAAGGTTAGACAGGAGACTTACCTCGCTCCGAAATCCGATAACCGGCTCCAACGCCTCTCTAACTCCTCAAACTGATACAAAAATATCCGAAACTTATCAAATAATGTTCAAACCAATCAAAATATACTACAATACTCATAATTTAATAATTTATAATAATTCTAAACTCCGCTCGAAAAGTCAACATAGTCAACCCCCGGGCTCCCGTGCCCGGATTCTGAAAATTATCGACAATAAATATTACCCTTAACTTCCAAAAAATAATCCAATTTCATCCATGATTTGACCCTTAAATCAAGGATTTACCATTTCTCAACTTTGGGGCTCAAAACCCCAATTTTTACAATTCAAATACGGATACAAATAATAACCAATGGAAATAATCACGGAAAATATCAAAATAAAGGTCAGATATTTACCCCCCTTGTTGAGATGAGAACAACGCCATGACAATCACTTCAAACGGAGCTTTAGAACTCAAGATATGCTCAAAATACTAAAATGATCGGTCTGCCTATTTAAAACATTGCCCAGGTGATTTTTGTTCTTCGCCTTCGCGGGACACCTCCGCGTTTAGGAAGAACAAATTTTTGCGTTGATCGGTCAACCCAAAAATGCGTCTTTGCATTCACTTAACCTCTCTCCCGTTCGCGAAGAACAAAGGTTCGCACCAGAAACCAGCAATCTTTCCCGACATGGAAATGGGCATAACTCTCTCATACGACCTCGAAATTCGACGATTCTTGTTGCTATGGTTCCGTAATTATGATTCGGATCTAATGGTTCAATATAATAACAAATGCAAGGTTTTCGTCTCAATATATTACCCTTTATATCCAAAGAAACGACGCTGGAACATCAAATAAGAGCGCAACACAACCCAAACACATCCGAAACACACCCGAGGCCCCTGAGACCCCGTCCAATCACACAAACTAGTCCCAAAACATAACACAAACCTACTCGAAGACTAAAATTAAACCAAATAACATAAAAACTATGAATCTCACATCAATTCAAGTCTAATGAACTAATAAACTTTTAAACTTCTAAAACTCATGTCGAACCATATCAAATCAATCTGGAATGACCTCAAATTTTGCATGAAAGTCCCAAATGATACAACAGATGTATACCAATTCCCGGAACCATAATACAGATTCGATATAAATAAATTCAACTCTCGATCAAACCTATCAACCTTCTAAACTTTCAATCTTTCAACTTTCGCCAAAAAGCATCAAATCAACCTACGGACCACAAAATCCAAATCTGGTCATATGCCTAAGTCCAAAATCATCATCCGGAGCCAAAGGAACCGTCAAAACTCCGATCTGAGGTCATTTACTCAAAAGTCTAATCTTGGTCAACTCTTCCAACTTAAAGCTTCCGAATTGAGAACTATTCTTCCAAACCAGCCCTGATCTTCCCAAAAATCTAATCCGACTACACGTGCAAGTAATAATACATGAAGTGAAGCTACTCAATGTCCCAAACTGCCGAACGATATGCTAGAGCTCAAAATGACCGACCGGGTCGTTACATTCTCCCCCACATAAACATACATTCATCCTGGAACGTGCCAAGATGTTACACCCCATGTTTTCATATGTGAAAGTATGCCATAAGTAAATTGATGAAAGCTCAAAAATGAGATATTACATCTTGCATTTTCGTACGTTACCGTTTCGTCGTAAGATTAATCGAGATTATAAGTATTACGATATTTCAAACAAGTGATAAGTAAATTCGTGAAGGTGAGAGGGTAAGCGAATCGAAGAAAGTGAATTTCGTCGAAGTTTGATATTTTGAGATAAAATACAGTCCAAGCTACAATACCCCGTATTTATAGACTAGTGCCATACAAGGTAACACATGACCATGATAGTGAGGGGTATAAGGTGTGTTAAAAATGAGTAGTATTTTAAATAATTTGAGATAATTCTTAATGATGTGGATAATTGGGTAATTATGGATTTTTTAGTGGGATATTAACTTGTAATTGAATTTTGTGGATAATTATTTAAGTAAAGATTTGGATAATTGTTGGGGGGACAATAATTCACATGGGATCATGAAGGTTTGGCAGCAAATTGCCAACAATATCACGCCTAAGGAGGTGGTGCCACTACTTACATCTATATCTTATTTTTGGGTGGAAAAATGCTATTAAGGAAACCTTTCTAAATTCACAAAGTGAAAGAGTCTTATGACTTTGTGAAATTTCAGAAAACATATGGATGAAGCATCAACAAAAAGGCATACACAAGATTATGATCAAATTTACAAAGTGAGATAGATTGGAAACGTGATTTTGTTTCAACACAGTTTCATACGAATTTATATTGCGTAATAGCAACGAGATTTGTAATTCTAAGAGAACATAGTGCAATCTTTCTCAAGAATATCATACGGATTTTCCCCTACTTCGATCTGCCGTTACATGTTTCGCCGCAATTAACGTGTGTTAGAGAATTGTCAAGAGAATAGGTTCAGGTATATTAAAGCTAAACCTTTCTTTCATTTTGGCATGATCCAGTAACTACATGTGTTTGATAACGAGGCATAACAAAAAGTTCATACTCCCGAATTTATATACATTATCCTAGTCTCATAAATTACAGTATTATCCTTATCAGGACTTCATATTTAATTGAGTATTGTCTTCTTCCAGTCAAGAGAGCAGAGAGCCTATATATACAGTATTACAGTATTTTCATTACCATCGAGCTATAATCGATGGGCAGGCTCCTATTGGGCAATCTCTGATCAGATGGTAAGTTATATACCGAGCCTACTGTGGCCGAGCGCCTATGAGCGAGCCCAGTTGGCCGAGATACAAAGCCTAGTATGGCCGAGCGCCTATGAGCGAGCCACTACCGCAGAGCAGTTATATATATACCGAACCTTATAAGGTCGGACAACTATTTTACTTACTATATTGATAGAGTTGAGTTAGTATAAGCATGTGAGTATATCTTTAGATTATCTTTGACTCCTAATTACTTTCAGTTATTATATTATCAGTTCAGTTTCAGCTTTTAGTATATTGCCTTACATACTCGGTATATTATTTTGTACTGATGTCCCTTTTCTGGGGGCGCTGCATTTCATGCGTGCAGGTTCAGAAAGACACACGGGTTGACCTTCTCATTAGATGTTTCCCAAGTTCAGCTTGATCGGTAAGCTCCATGCCCTTCATAGTTGCCGGGTCTAGAGCTTTATGTACATCTTGTGTATAAATGTATATATGATATGAGTAGGCTGGGGCCCTATTTCGATCACAGTATATCCATCAGTAAAGGCTTGTAGACATATCCTGTCATTTAGTACAGTATGTTGGGCTTGTAGGCCTTTTATGTATATTTTATTGGTTTGCTAGTTGTAGTAGTTATGATGGCCTTGTCGGCCCAACATTATATTGATGTTTAGTCAGCATTCGAAATTGTCTTGCAATGTGACCCATGGCCAAAGTATGACTTTATATGTTCAGAGTCCCTTAGTCGCAAGTTGGTATGCAAGGATAGGTGAGGCACCGGGTGCCGGTCTCACCCCCAGGTTCGGGGCGTGACAAAAGTCGTATCAGAGTAGTTATGTCCTAGGGAGTCTACAAGCCGTGTCTAGTAGAGTCTTGTTTATGGGTGTATCGTGAACCACACTTATAAATAGAAGGTTACAGGGCATTTAGGACTGTCACTCTTTCTTCTTACTCTAGATCGTGTGGTAGAGCTCAGTTGTAAGAACTCAATTTCCTAAACTCTATCCTATTCATAATATGACGACGCCTACATCCAGAAAGGCAGTTGATAAGAGATTGAATGTGGCTATGGAAGGATTGAGTCAGGGGAACTCGATTTTTCATGATGCTTATGATGTGTAAATGTAAGGTCTTCAGTAGATCATGTGTATACTAAGACGTGTAAGCCTCTTGATAAGGAGCCTTAAGGAAAGAATATCTATCCACCCCTATGGTGAGAGGCAAGGAGAGATTCAGAAAATAGATACGAGTTTGAAAAAGTAAAAGAAGCAAGATGAAGAAGGATCCGAGGCGCCCAGTTAATGAAGATTATCGGTATTTACAATTCAGGTAGAGGAATATAAGCCTTTTGAGTTACCTTCAACAATAACAAAGGTATGTACAATTGGCCACACCCATCTCATTTATGCCCTATGGGGGCTAGCAAAAGTAGTATAAGATAATGACGAGATATCAGTATCTAGCTGGGGTTAGAGTAACCCAAAATGTTGGATAGATTGTTAGCGTTAGCTGACATTTTCGAAGGATTACAAACGTGGTAATAATTCTCTTTGTGAGACACCCAGATGGTGCATTCTAGAATAGTACAACTAGATATGAATACTACGATGTTCAAAAAACAATTTTACAAAGACAGGCACTGGAATCCTGGAAGGGATAAATATTACCTTAGTATGGCTCCCGTCCCTAGTAGAGAGAGAATGTTAGGCAACCCGAAGAGCCAGTGGATGGAGCAAGGGGAGCTAAAAGCAAAAGAATGTCTTGTTGAAGTTTTCAGAATAAAGTGATAGAAAGAAATGTTAGCAGGGAAATAAGAAGAGAGTTAATGAATCATTATGAGTAAGATGTGATACATGGATGACAACGGTAGATCAAAAAAATGATGATACTACAGAGTCTATATTCAAGTGAAAGAAAATACCACAGGTGACAGGCCTTGAGACAATAAAAGAGTATAGGCTATAAAGTTATATCTTCACTTAGAGAAATAAGTTCGTGACTCCAACGCGACTACCAGAAGGAAAAGTTAGACCCCAGAGTAATAGAAATCAGTACGGGCTGGTGAACAATATAAACTAAACATGAATTAGGGACTGAATGATTTGATAATAGCCGACAACACGAGAATTCCAGAGATTGCGTTCCGGAGAGAATAGAATGAATGACAGAAGAATAACCTTTAAAGGTCATTCGGGAAGACGCTTCCCTAAAGCAAACAATGTGAGCAAAGTTAATCTTAAGGGACTATGTGTGCCAGTTACACTAAGTGTCACTCTCGCAAGTAAGGAATTTTGTTATCCTTGGTACAGAAGGATTACCGCAAGGCGAGTAAGGGTCATCGATGATGTGAAAAGACGCAAAAAATAAAGAGGTAAAATATCTATAGGCATATTGTCATAGCTCTAACTCTTAGTACTCCCCTAAAGGGGGGAATATGGAGTGATGTGATATTAAGTCAGAATTAAGTGGTTTTAGTAACTATGGAATGGTAAAGAAAGAATGCGATAAAAATGAGAAAGGGACGAAATTGCACTTATTCAAATCCTATAGATATGCTACGATTCCAGAACATTATGCAAACACGACGTCATGGAAAGGAAGTAAGGGTTCCTGCCTAGGATGTTATTGATAAATAAGGAGCCAGTGCGAGAAGTAAGTTAAGACAAAGGAAATAACCCAAGAAAGAGTACACGAAATATTGATACGAGAGTGGGCCAACGAGTGGTTAGTAGTTGATTTAGGAAGAGCCTAGTTATGGCTAGATAAGAGGATACAGACAAATCAATAGATCATGCAAGATAACCAGAGTGAACCCCAACATGGGGAATTCAGCCTCGCAGTTATGACATTATAATACTTGAGATATATTCATATAGGAGTTGGGGAAGTTAAAAAGGCACCGTATGAGTGTTATGGAAATAAAAAAGAGTGTCACTGTGAAGACAGTCAAAATATCAGTGCAGAAGCAACCCTATAAGCACAAGGGCGTAGAGGTAAGTAACTATGGATAAGTATAGGCAAGGAAGGACATCAAAAGGTCCGTCGAGTATACAATGTAATAAGCTCACAACTTTACAAGAGTTAGAGGGTCCTCCCAAGTACTACAATGAAAGACTAGCTAAGGAAAAAAAGGAAGAAGGCTTCAACCTAAACTTAGTGACCTAAAGAGGAAATGGTCTTATAACAACAGTCTCAAAACACATTGTATGCACTCCATAAGAAAGTGGCACCTACCGTGGCTAATGAACGGGAAGTAAAATCAAAAGTAATGGTTGAGATCGTATTAGTTGCACGAAAATTCTGGCATGTGTGGGAACTAAGATAAGCTAAGTAGGCATGCAACACGCGGCAGAACGACCAGAAGAAGTAATAGCTTACGTTTAAAGAAGGAACAAAAGGAATTGTTCGATCAATGATCCAAAGTTAGCTCCACTTAAGAGTTCGAAGTATTATCCATGCAGCATATGTGTTGATAATCATACAGCCGTAGAAGACCCTGGTATAAGTTAAAAGAGAGAATTGGGCCCAGGGCATAAACACTGGATTAAACTGTTACAAGATTGTATCCTGGATATTCCATAGCATCTATGAAGGGCTAAAGTAATAACTAATACCATGAGCCGCAGATCAGAACATTGCTTAAGCCTACATAAAGGTTGATCGGAGGAAAGAGGAACCTAAGGAGATACATCAACTAAGTAAATTAGGAGTTTGATTATTGGACCCAGAAAATTATGGACATCGTGATTGAGAACATTGCAGAGTCACTCTTAATATCAGAGGTCCAGTTAGAAGAATACCACCCTCATAAGAAGTCAGTATAGAGCTCTCATCGAATCATGTAAAGAGGTGCAAGTATTATAATAGAAGTTCAAGTTGTGGTTGTGAATTATAC
The DNA here is from genome assembly GCF_000390325.3 of Nicotiana tomentosiformis. NCBI lineage: Eukaryota > Viridiplantae > Streptophyta > Magnoliopsida > Solanales > Solanaceae > Nicotiana > Nicotiana tomentosiformis. The sequence goes on from NC_090817.1 coordinate 53,097,999, forward strand.
CTATATGGAAGGGAGGTCATGAAGGAGATAGAAGATGTGATGCGAGACTTTAAGGTAAGTAAGGTAAAGGTGAACAACGTACGAGATACTCAAATGCAGAAGGTTATGAATAGTCCATACTTTGGATATAAGGCTAGAAGCACGGGGATTCAATATCCCGGAATGATAGAGGCATCGTCAGTGGCATATCTTGCAGCCTATGGTTTCTAGGTATCGAGAGGTCTAGTTAAGAGAGTAAAAGAAGAGTTAGAGATGATGTGATGTCTCGCTTGATGTTCTAGAATAACACAAGGAAATCTAAGGTGCAAGGAAGTTGAAGGAAGGTTGCGAGTAGTATAAATGGATATGTACGGGTCGCAAGCTAAAATATGGTAGAGCAACAAGATTGTAGGAAGACAGGAGTAAGGATAAAAAAGGGCGAGTGAGAAGGTGACGAGAATGGATAAGCACGTAGGATTAAGCCCATAAAAATGAGAGAGAGCTAATGGGTTCTCTAAGTTATAGAAAGCTCAGTATAGCCTGAATGAACTCAAAGCAGTCTAAGACTAGTAGCATTTAGAAGAGATAGAATGCTACCCTGGTAGTAAAATAAGGTTGTAATTGTGATAGATAAAGGAGGACGTTTGAGCCTTCGATTGAGTAATGAATTGAAGAACAAAAAAAGGGGGGGGGGATTTCATAAATTGTACAGGATTAAAATACCCACATAAGATGAATCACATTGGGATGTTGTGAAATAGGGTTATGGGAGTATAGTATCGCCCCTAGGTGGATCAGTCTAATCACTTCAGATATCCCCCGATGAGACGTAAGTCCTAGTGACAATGTATTAGGTAAGAGATTTCAAGTTATCAGTAGTAGATTGCAGATCAACATTGAGGTGAATCAATAATGGATGGATAAAAGTTACAAAGTATGAGATGAGATTAGTCAATCATTCTTAAGATGAACGGTAACGAAGAAGCGATAAAGAACTTAGATTTATATAGGATAAGCAACGAGAGTAACATGGAGTTTGGTAGCAGGTCTCAGTAACGATAAATCGAAGTAAGAGTTATGGTATGACCTACCTAGATGCAGTACAGTAACATGGCTGGATAACCAGGGCTATGAAATAAGATATAGCAATAGTCGTAAGTTCGACAAAGTACCGAGCAAGAACTTCAGTACACCTATAGACGCCCAGAGGGACATCTTGTCAAGTTCTGTATATTTTCTCAAAGTGAGGCCTAGAGATTGGCTAAAAGCTGAAACGAAGAGTCACATAGGCGCACATACAAGGGAAAAAGTCGTACATGCTGCATAATAGAAGGTAGTAAGAGTTACGAGATTGGAAGAATTTCGACCACAGGCCGTGGTATGAGAAAGAGACCTACAAGTGGAAATACCCTGGACTTTGGATTTATTCACAGAACAATTGCCTAGATGGCAGGGAGAGTATTAAAGTATTCACAAGAGCCATAGATTATGAAGATGATAAGTGCATCATTCAACGTTCGAGGACGAATGTTCCAAAAGGGGGAATGGTGTTACACCCCATATTTTCATATGTGAAAGTACGCCATAAGTAAATTGATGAAAGCTCAGAAATGAGATGTTACATACTGCATTTTCGTACGTTAACATTTCGTCGTAAGATTAATCGACGTAGGCTCGGGAATGAGATTATTTTGAGATTATAAGTATTACGATATTTCAAACAAGTGATAAGTAAATTCGTGAAGGTGAGAGGGTAAGCGAATCGAAGAAAGTGAATTTCGTCGAAGTTTGACATTTTGAGATAAAATACGGTCCAAGCTACAATACCCCATATTTATGGACTAGTGCCATACAAGGTAACACATGACCATGATAGTGAGGGGTATAAGGTGTGTTAAAAATGAGTAGTATTTTAAATAATTTGAGATAATTCTTAATTATGTGAATAATTGGGTAATTATGGATTTTTAAGTGGGAGATTAAATTGTAATTGAATTTTGTGGATAATTATTTAAGTAAAGATTTGGATAATTTTTGGGGGGACAATAATCCACGTGCGATCATGAAGGTTTGGCAGCAAATTGCCAACAATATCATGCCTAAGGAGGTGGTGGCACTACTTACATCTATATCTCATTTCCTTTCTAAATTCACAAAGTGAAAGAGTCTTATGACTTTGTGAAATTTCAGCAAACATACGGAGGAAGCATCAACAAAAAGGCTTACACAAGATTATGATCAAATTTACAAAGTGAGATAGACTGGAAACATGATTTTACTTCAACAAAATTTCATACGAAGTTATATTGCGTAATAGCAATAAGATTTGTAATTATAAGAGAACACGGTGCAATCTTTCTCAAGAATATCATACGGATTTTCTCCTACTTTGATCCGCCGTTACATGTTTTGCCGCAATTAACATGTGTTAGAGGAATTGTCAAGAGAATCGGTTTAGGTATGTTAAGGCTAAACCTTTCTTTCATTTTGGCATGATCCAGTAACTGCATGTATTTGATAACGAGGCATAACGAGAAGTTCATACTCCCGAATTTATATACATTATCCTAGTCTCATAAATTACAGTATTCTCCTTATCGGGACTTCATATTTAATTGAGTATTGTCTTCTTCCAGTCAAGAGAGCAGAGAGCCTATATATACAATATTACAGTATTTTTATTACCATCGAGCTATAATCGATGGGCAGGCCCCTGTTGGGCAACCTCTAATCAGATGGTAAGTTATATACCGAGCCTACTGTGGCCAAGCGCCTATGAGCGAGCCCAGTTGGCCGAGATACAAAGCCTAGTATGGCCGAGCACCTATGAGCGAGCCACTACCGCAGAGCAGTTATATATATACCGAACCTTATAAGGTCGGACAACTATTTTACTTACTATATTGATAGAGTTGAGTTAGTATAAGCATGTGAGTATATCTTTAGATTATCTTTGACTCCTAGTTACTTTCAGTTATTATATTATCAGTTCAGTTTCAGCTTTCAGTATATTGCCTTACATACTCGGTACATTATTTCGTACTGACGTCCCTTTTCTGGGGGCTCTGCATTTCATGCGTGCAGGTTCAGAAAGACACATGGGTAGACCTGCTCATTAGGTGTTTCCCGAGTTCAGCTTGATCGGTAAGCTCCATGGCCTTCAGAGTTGCCGGGTCTAGAGCTTTATGTACATCTTGTTTATATATGCATATATGATATGAGTAGGTCGGGGCCCTGTTCCGATCACAGTATATCCATCAGTAGAGGCTTGTATATCCTGTCAGTTAGTGCAGTATGTTGGGCTTGTAGGCCTTTTATGTATATTTTGTTGGTTTGCCAGCCGTAGTAGTTATGACGGCTTTGTCGGTCCAGCATTATATTGATGTTTAGTCAGCATTCGCAATTGTCTTGCAATGTGGCCCATGGCCAAAGTATGACATTATATGTTCAGAGTCCCTTAGTCGCAAGTTGGTACGCAAGGATAGGTGAGGCATCGGGTGCTGGTCTCGCCCCCCCAGGTTCGGGGCGTGATACAAGAACCGTTCCAGCGCTTCCCAAAATCACTGTTTAACACCTCGTACACTTACCTGTGTCACCACAACCTATATTAGCACATTAGCTCAAGCCAGATTGAAGATTCTTCTTGCTACCTTAGCCCACAAGCCTTAGAACCAAAATCCAACATCCGGAATTCTTTACCAGGTCTGATCCTAACCTACGAACACCGTATCAACCTCAACACGCTGAACCAACACATGATCATGTACCCATGCTGTAATCACACAATGAACCGCATAATTTGTATGCCCGTAATAATATCCTCCAATCTCAATAGCTGCAAATTCATGAACCTGATGCCCGTAGTATACCTCATAACACATATAAGCCATGTTCCAACCCTTGCAATATTGAAATGATGAAAGCGATGTGTAGAAACTCATAACCAATTACCAAATCAATAACTCATGGGGTCTTTCCGTTTGACAAGAACCATCGCCTCACTCTAAATTGATTAGTGACATTTTCCCTTTAATATACATTATATAATTCCGATTGCACTGATTTCAGGTCCAATAACCTCGTCTCACCCAGTACAAGCTGCTCGGGCAATCAGCCACCTAAAACACCGTCTAAAATCTCAGTACGACGCCATCAATGCGCCTATAAGCTAAAACTCGAATATGACCAATAAGGAAAAACGAACTCTGGCAAAGAACTACCTAGCCCGCATAACCTTCAAATCAACTAGAAAAACAATATGAACTATCACAAGGGTGAGAAACAAAACACATAAAATAAGTACAAGGAACCGTACTCAACTTCTCACTATTGCGGCGTGCAATCCAATCTACACATCATACCTATGGCGGCGTGCCACCCGATCCATACATAACAATCAATAAGGATTTCCATCAAACCATAATGCTCACACCCACGAAGTGCCAAAATACCGACCCTAAGAACGCCAAGTGCATAAACACAACCCTGGGGAGATAGGTAGCTCCATGCGCTACGAAATGTCAAGCACGACTAAGGTGCAATAAATGACATGCATCTCGAGAGCCACCTTGCTCACATAACACAACAAGCTACACAGGATCACAATACACGTGTGAATAATCAAGCCATCTCACAACCCATATGGCATGAAAGAGTAGCACCTGAAATACACGAAGGCAGGAATATCATCCACCACGCCCGAAGACCTATCCATAAGCGATGCTATGCCGAATAAGCATATTTGATATGGTATAAAATATACATTCACATTAGGCCTACCAAAAGACCTCAAGCTGATTCTGATCATCCCAAAATGGGCCAATAACATTACAAAGATCCACAATGACTTATTCATGACACATACAATCTACCGTCCAATCCGGAACAAACTTTCACAGTCCGCAACCAAAGAAATAGAGCGCCTCTCAGACATAAACTTTCCCCTAAGAGATAGTACTAGAATCTCCATACCTTATTTCAATCTCTACCACATAAATGGCTGTCACGTCATACTTATACAATCATCTCGTGGGAGATAGTCCCACGACCTTCCGCACCAGGTAGAAAAATCTGCACATCCATGGCTACCAACCATACTATTACTGTAATGCAAATCAAGAATCCATAAATAAATACACAATGCCTCTTCCCCAGAACATCATTCTCAGGCGACACAAAAATAATGCCAACATACTCTGTACATCTGAAATCTCTCCCCAGCTCTTCCGAGCTCATGACAATCCTGTCAAAATTGGATCACAACCTTGATCCTCAAATTCCAATTCCATATAGCTCACTGCACCTATCATGCTGCTACGTGAGAGTAAAAGAATTTCATCATAACTCCTGAACCACCAGTAGAATAAATAGTTCATCGGCTAGAACCTTTCACTTAACTCATTTTAGAAGAAGAATTGCAACACACAACCAACTTCCCATAGCCGCAAAAGACATAGAACTCAAGTCGTGTTCTAAACTGCCATAACTCTTTCGGAGCCCATTTACACATAATCAAAACCATTAAAATCAAATACCTCCAAATCAATCAAATGAAGGAGGCTGTTAAACCTGTATGTACATCTATGAAACACCTGTATTGCCTTACCGCACCAAAGGAACCGATCATTTCCTTAACCATGCCGATCCAAACCACTACTAGGCTGACTCAGCTTCTTCCGATTTCTTCTTGACTTGACTTCAGAATCAATACCTCTATTCAATCACATGACGGATCCCAATCAACACTCATCCCAAGTGACCCAAATCACGAGACCACGTCATCTCAATACCCATGAGCCATTTCATACCATCCTCATGCACTCATTAGTATCTCCAACTAATACACCTACGTTGATTATATCATCTATTAATCCGAAGTTGTTTCTCCCATTTCTCTAACACTGCACCACTGACCCGATGATAATTGTTACACCCTATATTTTCGTACGTAAGAGTATGTAGCAAGTCAATTAATGTAAGCTTAGAAATGAGATCATGTTTGAAAGTACCTATAGTAAGTTAACCATGTTACCATTGAGGTTACAAATATTTAATATCATGAACTGCAAGTACCAAGAGGGTTGGAAGGCTTAGAAGCTAAACGAATAGAAGAAAATAAGTTTTGTCGAAAGTCGACAAGTTGAGAATGTTATAACATATACTTTTGGGGTGAGACTAGGGTGCTCAAAATGATAAAGAGATTATGTTATGAGTTATTTTAGTCTTATGATAGTCATGTTTATGTTTTGAAGTCAAGCAAGTTGTGAAATAAAAGTTGGCAAAGATCATCACAAGTTACATTCATAAATATGCTGAACATTAGGTCAAATGTAGCTGAGCATTTATCCCAATGTACTTGGAATTACGGGATGATCTACCAACAAAATTAAAGATCTATGAGTCTAGTTTCCAATAGATGAAACCGTTCATTGATACAACATTGGAATAAATATCTATTCGTATTTTTGCGAGACTGCGCAGACTGGTGGGTGACAAGTAGGTGCATCACCTACTTGCCAAAAGGAGAGGCCTCAATTAAAAGCTCCTAAAGTCGGCCAAGAGGGGACTTTTAAGGACTTATTAACTCATTTCTTTAACTAATTTCTCAGATCAACAAAATCATATTGAACCCCTGCAACTCCTCCCAAAAATCCCACACAAACCCTAAGTAATTTCGGGTGATACGATGTGATTCTAGTGGAGAAAACCCTGGACAACTTGCTAGTTTCTCTTTCTCCTTCATGTAGCCGCATTGGGGGACTAATTTTTGATGAATAAGGACTAGGTTTCATGGGTTCTACTCAGTCCAAGGTAAATTTATGCTTCTCCTTCCATTATCTATACTTGTACGAGTTGTAACTCGATCGTAAAGACTAGACCTAGCGATTTTTGAAAGAGTGGTATGTTGTTTGTTGTTGCATCACTATTGGCTAGTTGTGAACTTATTTTTATGTTGAATTCATGTCTGGTTTATACGATAACAGGCTTAATTATGTATTGTTGGTTATGTTGCTCAATTTGAAAGAAAAGAAAAGTCGAAACATGTTTTAGTAAACTAAAACTTCAGTTTTGAGTTGCTGAACTTGTGGGACTGCTTTGTGGGCCGTTTCGTGTTGCTGTTGGGTTGTCTCTTTTTCTACTATTTTTATGAAGTTTGGGAGGATAATGGATGTGGAGAAACACCACATAATAGAAGGGTGGTTGGCTGGACGTTCGTCGTTACATTTTCGAGTTGTTTGACACTACTAGGGTTGTCATTTTATGTATGAACTGATTGGGTGTGTGAGCTATTTTGTGGTATTTTGTGATGGATATAAGGTTGGAAAATGATGTATACATGTTGTTATTATTGTGTTCTTGTTTTTGTTGGTGTTATGTCGAATTGGGAGGAAGTAAAGATTATAGGGGAGATGCTGCCCGTTTTATTATAAAATAAGCTTGTTGTCCGTTATGCGATAGTTGTACCTTCCATAACTTGATGATAGTATTGTTATCGTTGTTGTAGATTAAGGTCAAACGAGACGAGTTTAACATGGTTATTGGACAGATTGTGATAAGGTATATTAAGGTTAAACCTTTCCTTCATTTTGGCATGATCCCATAACTACATGTGTTTGATAACGAGACATAAATAGAAGTTCGTATTCTTGAACTTATGTACATTATACTAGTCTCATAAGTTACAGTATTCTTCCTTATAGAGACTTTATATTCAGTCACGTATTGTCTTCTTCCAGTCAAGAGAGTAGAGGGTCATATATATATATATATATATATATATATATATATATATATATATATATATATATACAGTATTACACTATTTTCACCACCATCGAGCTATAATCGATGAGCTGGCCCCTATTGGGCAACCTCTAATCAGACGGTATGTTATATACCGAGCCTACTGTAGCCGAGCACCTATGAGCAAGCCCAGAATGGCCGAGATAAAGAGCCTAGTATGGATGAGTGCCTATGAGCGAGCCTACTACGGCAGAGCAGTTACACATACCGAGCCTTATAGGGCCGGACAACTATTTTACTTACTATATTAAGAGAGTTGAGTCAGTATTAACAGGTAAGCATATCTTCAGATTATCTTTGATTCCCAGTTACTTTCAGTTATTATATTTTTAGTTCAGCTTCAGCTTTCAGTTATGTTGCCTTACATACTCGGTATATTATTTTATACTAATGTCCCTTTTGCTGGGGATGCCATATTTCATGCATGCAGGTCCTGATAGACAGCTGAATAGACCTTCTCAGTAGACAGAGTAAACATCAGCTTGGTTGGTAAGCTCCACTTCCTCGGAGTTACCAGGTCTAGACCTTGGAGTCCATTTTTTATATACATATTTGATAGGTAGGTCTAGGCCTTGTCCCGACCATGTTACAGTTTAGTTATCTCTAGAGGCTTGTAGATGAGTCATGTATAGTTTGTATATCAGTCGATTTTCATAGCGCCCTCGTCAGCCTGCACAGTTAAATATATGAGCTTTTGGGTGTGTTTACACCTCAGATTAGAGAGATGATATTTTTAGATGATTCTGAATATGGCCTCATAGGCCTAAGTTGAGGGTTACCCCTCTGAAGTTCACAGTTACAGAGTGGTACGCTCGGGCCAAGTATGGCATCGGGTGGCGTCCATGCCTCTTCAGGTTTGGAGCATGGCAAACTTGGTATCAGAGAAGTTCTGTCCTAGGGAATCTACAAGCCAAGTCTAGTAGAGTCTTGTTTATGGGTGTGTTGTGCACTACACTTATAAGCAGGAGGCTACAGGGTATTTAGGACTATCACTCTTTCTTCTTACTCTAGATCGTGTGGTAGAGCCCAGTTGTAAGAATTCAAACTCCTAAATTCTATTTTATTCGTAATACAACGATACTTATATCCAGGAAGACAGATGGTAAGAGATTGAACGTGGCTGTGAAAGAGTTGAGTTAGAGGAACTCGATTTTGTATCATGCTTATGATGAGTAAATGTGAGGTCTTCAACAGATCATGTGTATTCTAAGATGTGTAAGCTTCTTGATAAGGAGCCCTAAGGCATGAATATCTAATCAACCCATATGGTAAAAAGCAATAAGAGAATCAAAAGGTAGTTACAAGTTTCAACAAGTAAAAGAAGCAAGGTGAAGAAGGGTACGAGGTACCTAGTTAGCGAAGATTATTAGTATTTACAATTCAGGAAGAGAAATATAAGCATTCTGAGTGACTTTCAACATTACCAGAGATATATACAATTGAGCACACCAATCTCAGTTATGTTCTATGGGAGCTAACAAATATAGTTTAAGATAAGGATGGGATATAAAGATCCAACTAGGGTTAGAGTAACCCAAAATTGTGGATAGATTGTTAGTGTTAGCTGACATTTCCAAAGGACATTGCAAATGTGGTAATATTTATCCTTTTGAGACACCTAGATGGTGCACTTTAGAATAGTACAGTCATATATGAATACTAGAATGTTTAGAAAGTTTAGAAGATAGGCACTGGAATCCTAGAAGGGGTGAATATTTAACTTAGTATGATTCCCGCCCCTATTAAAGAGAGAATGTTAGGCAACCCGAAGAGCCAGTGAGATGGTGCAAGGGGAGCTAAAAACAAAAGAATATTTTGTTGAAGTTTTTAGCATAAGGTAATGGACAAAGATATTAGCAGGAGAATAAGAAGAGAGTAAATGAAGTATTATGAGTAATATGTGATAAATGGGTGATAGCGGTAAATCAAAATATGACAAGATGACAGAGTTTATAGTCAAGTGAAGGAAAAGACAAAAGGAGACAGACTTTGAGACTATAAAAGAGTATAAGCCATAAAGTTATATCCTCACTTCAATAAATGAGTTGGTGACTCCAACGTGTTTACTAGAAGGCTAAGTTAGACCCCTAGAGTAATAAAAACTAGTATGGGCTAGTAAGCGAGATAAAATTATTGACCGGAGGATTTGATAATAGTCGATATCGTGAGAATTTCAGAGATCGTGTTCTAGCGATAATAGAATGGACAATAGACGAGTACCCTTTAAAGTTCATCCAGGAAGACGCTTCCCTTTAGCAAGAACTGTGAGAAACGTTAAGCTTAAGGGCCTAAGTGTTCCAGTCACACTAGGTGTTACCCAACGTGCGTACAAAATTAAATTATCCCTGGTACAGAAGGATTACCGCAAGGTGATTAAGGGTCATTGAAGATATGAAAGGACGCCGGAGATGAAGAGTTAAAACATTTGCAGCTACGACTTCAGAGCATTAAATGTTAGTACTCCCCTAAATGGAGGAAGATGGTGTGATATGGTACTAACTCGGAGTTAAGTGGTCAGGTAACTATGGAATGGTAAAGGAAGAATGTGGTAAAAATGCGAAAGGAATGAAATTGCATTTATTCAGATCCTACAGATATGTTATGACTCCAGAACATTATGCATGTATGACACTAGGGAGAGGCAGTAAGGGTTCCCGACCAGGATGTTATTGATAAATAAGTGTGAATGGACACTTGATACATAAGGAGTCAGTGCGAATGGTAAGTTAAGATAAAGGACATAACTTAAGGGAGATTACACGGAATATAGATAATTCAGGAAGATCCTAGTTATGGCTGGACAAGAGGATACAGATAAATCAACAGATCCTGCAAGATAAACATAGTGAAACCCAACATAGGAAATGTAGTCTCACATATATGACATCGTAATCCTTGAGAAATATACAGATAGGAGTTGGGGTAGTTAAAGGTACCGTATAAGTGTTACAGAAATAAAACAGAGTGCCACTAGGGAGAAAATCAAAATTTTGGTTCAAAAGCAATCCTACAAGTACAAGGGCACGGAGGTAAGTAACTAAGGATAATTATAAGAGAGTAAGAACATCAAAACTTCCATCGGGTATACGATATAATAAGCTCATAGCTTTACAAGAGTAAGAGGGCCTTTCCTAAGTACTACAACGAAAGACTAGCTGAGGAAATAATGAAGAAGGCTTCAATCTTAGCATAGTAACTTGAAGAAGAAATGGTCTTGTAACAGCAGTCTCCCTACAATATCGTATGCACTTTATAAGAAAGTAGCACCTATCGTCACTAATGAATGGGAAGTAAAAAAAGTGATATTTGAGATCATATGGGTCAGTATTCGTGGGCACTAAGATAAGCCAAGGATTCATGCAGCAAGTAGAAGAATGACTAGAAAGAGTAATTACTTGTATTTAAAGACAACTGAGAAGGCACAAAAGAAATTATTCGATCAATGATACAGAGTTAGTTACGTTATCCTTACAAAATATATGTTGACATTTATACAGTTATGGGAGACTTTGGTATAGGTTAAAAGAAAGAATTGAGTCCACGTCACGGACAAAGGCTTGAATTGTTAGAAGATTATAACATGGATGTTACATAGTGTCCACAAAAGGCTTATGTAATAGCTAATACCCTGAGCCACAGATTGGAAGACAGCTTAAGCCGACATAAAGGATACGAGAGAAGAGAAAGCTCGAGAGTTACAATAGCTAAGTAAATCAGGAGTCTGATTATTAGATCCAGATAATATTAGAAATTGTGATTTAGAAAATTGCAGAATCACTCTTAATATTATAGTTACAAGAGATATAGTACAATGCCCATATTCTATAATGGCTCTACGATAAAGCCAGTTAAAAGAGTACCAGCCTCGTAAAAAGTCAGTATAAAGCTCCCATCGGATTGTGTATGCATCAGAGGTGTAAGTATTATAATAGAGCTTTATGGTGTGGACGTGAATTCCACCTATATGGAAGGGAGGTTATGAATGAGACATAAGATACAATGCAAGATTTAAATGTAAGAAAGGTAAAGGTAAAGAAAGTATGAGATACTCAAGTGCAGAAGGTTGTGAATAGTCCAGACTTCAGATAGATGGATAGAAGCACCGTGATTTAGTATCTAGAAATGATGGTGGTGTCATCAGTGGCATATCTTCCAGCCTATGGTTTCCAAGTACCGAGGGATTAGAGATGATGTGATGTCTCGCTTGAGGTTCCATAATAACATAAGGAAATCTATGGTTCATGAAAATTAAAGGAAGATTGCGAGTAGTATAAATAGATATGTGTAGGTCGTAAGCTAAAGTATGGTAGAGCGACATGTTTTTAGGTAGATATGAGTAAGGATAAGAAAAGGTGAGTGAGAAGGTGACGAGAATAGGTAAGGCTTCAGGATTAAGCCCATCAAAAAAAGAGTTGATGGTTTCCGTAAGTTATACTAAGCTCTGTATAGCACGAATGAACTCGGAGGAGTTTAAGACTATGAGCATTTAGAAGAGATGGAATGCTGCCCTGGTAGTAGAAGAAGGATGTAATTGTGATAAATAATAAGAGGATGACATTTAGGTCTTCGATTGAGTAATGATTTAAAAAAAAGGGATCTCATGAATTGCACGGGATTAGAATACCCCCATAAGATGAACCACATTGAGATGCCATGAAATATGGTTATGGAAGTATAGTATTGCCCTAGGTGGATCACGCAAATCACTACAGATGTTCCCCGATGAGACGTGAGCCCAAGTGGCAATGTATTACGTAAGAGGTTTCAAGTTATCAGTGGTAGATTATAGATCAACATTAAGGTGAATCAACAATACATGGATGAAAGTTCCAAAGTATGAGATGAGATTAGGCTATCATTCTTAAGATGAACAGTAATGAGGGAGCATTAAAGGATTTAGATTTATACATATAGGATAAGCAGCAAGAGAGTAACTTGGAGTTGGGTAGAAAACCTTGGTAAAAACAAAGTGAAGTAAGTGTTATGGATAGTATGACCTACCTAGATGCAGTAAATCCACAAGGATAGATAACCGAGTCTATGAAACAAAATATAGCAATAGTCGTAAGTTTGACAGAGTACCAAGCGAAGAACTTTAATACACTTACAGATGCCTAGAGGGATAGCTTATCATAGTACTGTATATGTTCACAAAGTGAGGCCTAGAGATTGGCTAAAAGTTGGAGGAAAAAGGAGAGAAGAGTCACACAGGCGCACATACAAGGACATAGTCGTACAAGCTGCATGACAGAAGGTAGCAACAGTTACAAGATTGGAAGAATGACGACCACAAGTCATGATGTGAGAAAGAGGCCTAAAGAAGGGGGGGGGGATATTTCGATTTATTCACAGAATAGCTGCCTAGATAGAAAGGAAAGTATTAAAGTATTCATAAGAGTTATAGGTTATGAGACTGATAAGCATAAGTCAACATTTGAGGACGAATGTTCCAAAGGGGGGAATAATGTTACACCCCATATTTTCGTACATAAGAGTACTTCGCAAGTCAATTAATGTAAGCTTAGAAATGAGATCATATTTGAAAGTACATAAAGTAAGTTAATCATGTCACCATGGAGGTTACAAATATTTAAGATCATGAGCTGCAAGTACCAAGAGGGTTGGAAGGCTTAGAAGCTAAACGAATTGAAAAAAATAAGTTTCGTCGAAAGTCGACAAGTTGGGAATGTTATAGCATGTACTTTTGGGGTGAGACTAGGGTGATCAAAATGATAAGGAGGTTATGTTATGAGCTATTTTAGTCTTATGATAGTCGTGTGTTATGTTTTGAAGTTAAGCGAGTTGTGGAACAAAAGTTGGCAAAGATCATCACAAGTTACAATCATAAGTATGCTGAAATTAGGTCAAATGTAGATGAGCATTTCTCCCAATGTACTTGGAATTACGGAATGAACTACCTATCAAATTGAATATGTACGAGTATAGTTTCTAATGGATTAAACCGTTCATTGATTCAACATTGTAATGAAGTGATATTTGCATTTTGTGAGACTGCGCAGACTGGTAGTGACAAGTAGGTGCATCACCTACTTGCCAAAAGGAGAGGCCTCAATTAAAAGCTCCTAAAGTCAGCCAAGAGGGGCTTTTTAAGGGCTTATTTACTCCTTTATTTCACTCATTTCTCAGACCAACAAAATTAGATTTAACTCCTGTAACTCCTCCCCAAAAACCCCACACAAACTCTAGGTAATTTCGGGTGATAGGTATGATTCTAGTGACGAAAACACCGGACATCTTGCTAGTTTCTCTTCCTCGTTCGTGTAGCTGCGTTGGGGGACTGATTTTGGATGAATAAGGACTAGTTTTTGTGGGTTCTACTCATTCCAAGGAAAATTTATGCTTCTCCTTCCATTATCTATGCTTGTACGAGTTGTAACTCGATCGTAAAGACTAGACCTAGCGAGTTTCGAAAGAGTGGTATGTTGTTTGTTGTTGCGTCATTGTTGGCTGGTTGTGAACTTATTTTTAAGTTTAATTTATGGCTGATTTATAGGATAAGATGCTTAATTATGTACTGTTGGTTGTGTTTCTCAATTTGAAAGAAAATACAAGTCGAAACATGTTTTAGTAAACTGGCAAATCAGTTTTGAGTTGTTGAACTTGTGGGACTGTTTTGTGGGCTGTTTCGTGTTGCTGGTCGTTTGTCATTACATTTTCGGGTTGTTTGATACTACTAGGGTTGTTGTTTTGTGTATGAACTGATTGGGTGTGTGGGCTATTTTGTGGTATTTTGGGATGGATATAAGGTTGGAAAATGATGTATACATGTTGTTATTGTTGTTGGTGGTGTTATGTCGAATTGGGAGGAAGTAAAGATTATAGGGGAGATGCTGCCCATTTTATTATAATATAAGCTTGTCGTTCGTTGTGCAATAATTGTACCTTCCATAACTTGATGACAGTATTGTTATCGTTGTTGTAGATTAAGGTGCAACGAGACGAGTTTAACGCGGTTATTGTACAGATTATGATAAGGTATATTAAGGCTAAACCTTTCCTTCCTTTTGGCATGATCCCATAATTACATGTGTTTGATAATGAGATATAAAGAGAAGTTCGTATTCTTGAACTTATGTACATTATCCTACTCTCATAAGTTACAGTATTCTTCCTTATAGAGACTTTATATTCAGTTAAGTATTATCTTCTTCCAGTCAAGAGAGTAGATGGTCTATATAAATAGAGAGAGAGTATTACAGTATTTTCACCACCATCGAGCTATAATCAGTGGGCATGCCCCTATTGGGCAGTACTATGGTATTTTCACCACTATCGAGCTATAATCGGTGGGAAGGCCCCTATTGGGAAACCTCTTATCAGACAGTAAGTTATATACCGAGCCTACTGTGGCCGAGCACCTATGAGCGAGCCCAAAATGGCCGAGATACAGAGCCTAGTATGGCTGAGCGCCTATGAGCGAGCCTAATACGGCAGAGCAATTATACATACCGAGCCTTATAAGACCGGACAACTATTTTACTTAATATATTGAGAGAGTTGAGTAAGTATTAGCAGGTAAACATATCTTTATATTATCTTTAACTCCTAGTTTCTTTCAGTTATTATATTATCAGTTCAGTTTCAACTTTCAGTTATTCTATTGCCTTACATACTTGGTACATTATTTCGTACTGACGTCCCTTTTGCTGGGGACGCTGCATTTCATGCCTGCAGGTCCTGATAAACAGCTGGATAGACCTTCACAGTAGACAGAGTCAAACACCAGCTTGGTTGGTAAGCTCCACTTCCTCGGAGTTACCAGGTCTAGACCTTGGAGTCCATTTTATATATACAGGTTTGATGGGTAGGTCGAGGCCCTGTCCCGATCATGATACAGTTCAGTTATCTCTAGAGGCTTGTAGACGAGTCATGTATAGTTTGTGTATCAGTAGATGTTAATGGCAGCCTCGTCAACCTGCACAGTTATATATATATATATATATATATGAGCTTTTGGGTATGTTTACCGCTTAGATGAGAGAGACAATATTTTTAGAAGATTCTGAATATGGACTCATCAGCCTAAGTTGAGGGTTACCCCTCCAGAGTTCACAGTTTATAGTGGTACGCTCGGGCCGAGTATGGAACCGGGTGCCGGCCATGCCTCTTCAGGTTTGGGGTGTGACAATAACATAGAAATACTCCAAGTACACTTAACAGTCTGCTGCAAGAACCAATCCTTGACCATATAACAAACCTGAAAATCCTTAAGCACCACACCTTAAATCTTGAGCCTACTAGAACCATTATTGAGAGTCGTCCATTCTAATCCAGTCCCTATTATATAACTAAACAACTAGTGCTATGTTAGCACACAATCACTCCAAAGAAGCAACTGGATGAATCCTTTCCCTTGTACACCACATCTACAAGAAGTATAAAATGTGATTCATTCCACAACCTTCACATATCAATAAGGTAATTTTCCATGATGTTTCCTCCCTTAATCATAAATACTCCACCAACGTACCGATAACTAGAGACTGCAAAGGCACATAACCACGTTACCCCATCATAGACGGTAGGCTCCCCCACTTAGCTTTAAGCCATAATCACATAAATCCAGAACCCACAATGACTCCTCCTTCTCCGTTACCATGATCTCACACCATTGCTCAGCCAAATTTTCTCTAGCTCTTGTTGCACTAATCGTGACACACCCCAAATTATCAGCCACAATCGCACACTCGACCTCCTAATAGTCGTAGAATCTTCTTCAATCAATCCAATCTCAAAACGCAGTACATGGATCCCATTGGATAGAAGGCAGAACTCTTTATAGGAACTTTATTAGGAGTCATGAAATCCTTAACCTTCTCATAGAAGATAGCCCACGTGTGTAATGTCATACCGACATCCTCTAACGGCATAGCCATAACCACGTCCATTATGAAATCAGTTGATTCTCCTAGGTCCACACTCATCTGCTAGCTGCAAGAGTCTGTTCATCCCATTACCATCAATTGAAGGTCCAACAATACGTTCCAAAACTCGAAGTCATGTTGCATCCCGAAACGATAATCAAGCTTTCAAATCCCTCTACGTTCCAAGCAAGATCTTCTTGTCACATTCAAACTTCCTAAGGAAACTACTCGATCTCTACTACTCGCACTTGACCGGCTAACAACTCATCTACCGCCAGACATAACCCTCCATATCATTCCTCATCCTTCGCTACTAATATATGGCCTCAAATCATAATCCATCTCTATAGCATCCAAACTAATAAATTGCCACCAAATCTAATCCTCCAAAAAGATCATCTTTCTCGAGCCATCAACACTAGAAACACTTATTCGACCCTGAAGCTACCACGCACTAACACTATAATACCCACTTCTTAGGTACCATTTCACAACACCCTGCCCCGAAGGCAAACTAATGAAGACCATCATACCGACGGGCCTAAATGTATTCAAACAAAGGACGGCAACACT
Source organism: Nicotiana tomentosiformis (assembly GCF_000390325.3). Classification (NCBI taxonomy): domain Eukaryota; kingdom Viridiplantae; phylum Streptophyta; class Magnoliopsida; order Solanales; family Solanaceae; genus Nicotiana; species Nicotiana tomentosiformis. The sequence goes on from NC_090817.1 coordinate 53,115,239, forward strand.
ACATCACAAACAAGCATTCCACCATGTTTGAAAATATCTAATCTCACTACTCCGTCAACCAAATCCTGAACATCCATAGTCTGATTGCCTCTCCTCCGCTGAAATTAAATGCCAAATCTCTAAAATATGAACCGAGAAATCCTCCTCTCGAGTCATTCACTGTCGCGACGCATAAATAAGCACCCTCGCATTTACACCAGCACTGCGTGATAACAATGCATGAACATCACAATACATTGTGCATAGCCTCGAAACTATAGGCAACGCTAACACTGGGCTAAAATGACAGAACACCCCTCCACAAGGCGACAATAATAGTTCACTTGAATACAAAGGTAAAAACATCCTGCACCATATTTGCAGCACCACTACAACTCCTCGATGTCCAATTGATAACAAACGCTCAACATCGTATAAGAATAAGTAGAAAGGAAATGAAGACATAAGCTTCAATGAAAGCAAACCGCACGATGATAAAATCAAGAAGGGAAGTTCTCTAATAGCCCTATAGCCTCTCGGAGATAAGTACAGACGTCTCTGTGCCGATCCGTAAGACTCTACTCGACTTGCTCATCACTCGTGAGACCTAAGTGAATCTAGCACTCTGATACCAAGCTGTCACGACCCAAATCTAATAATAGGTCGTGATGGTGGCCAACTATGCTGCTAGGCAAGCCAACGCGTGTACCTCCACTTTACTATCCATTTTAAGTTTTTTAAATCAAGAATTTCATTAAATAAATAGAATAAAATCTAGCACTCATAGAAACCTTTGCTTTTCGTTACCAAATTTTTGAATATAAATAAATCATAAAGTGACGTTATAATCATAACGTGAAATAAAATAATGAACATCCACTAGGAACCCCCAAAACCCGGTGTCACAAGAGCATGAACATCTACTAGAATAATACGACACTACCACAACATCTGTTTGGAATATAAAATAGACAATATATAATAACTGAATAAGATGGAGACTCTGTGTGCTGCGAATCATAGCATAGGATACAACTCACCATAAAGTCCCCTCAACAACTGCGCCTATAACGACCCTTCCAGTCGTTTTGAATACTATAGCCCCATTCCCCTATTTATTGCTTATTCCATGCTGATTGGTTGTTATGTCACTTGTCGGGGTAGTTGGTTTGGTTCCGGGGATGTTTCGGAATGAATTGAGACACTTAGTCCCAAGGTTAGAAGCCTAAGTTGAAAGAGTTGACCAGATATTAACTTATGTGTAAATGGCTCCGGAATGGAGATTTGATGGTTTTGATAGCTCCGTATGGTGATTTTGGACTTAGGAGTATATCCGGATATTGATGTAGCAGTCCGTAGATAATTTTGGCTTGAATTGGCAAAAGTTGGAAAATAGAAGTTTGGAGAGTTGAGAAGTTTGACCGAGTGATGACTTTGTGGTTATCGGGCTCGAATTTTGCTTTCGGAAGTTGGAATAGGTCCATTATTTCATTTATGACTTGTGTGCAAAATTTAAGGTCAATTGGAGTTGATTTGACAGGTTTCGGCATCTATTGAAGAAGTTGGAAATTCATTACTTTCATTATGTAAGACCCCGTAAAATTTTGCAAAGGTAAAATAATGTTTCATGGTGCCGGACTAGGCTTACGTGCATGAGGATTGTAGAAATTAGACTTTTTGGGTTGAACAATGCATTGGAAAGTAAAAGAAACATTTTGGCAGCGAAATGCGTTTCTGCGGTTCATTATGCGGCCGCATAATGGCCGCATAAGTGAGGCATTACAGGGTCAGTTTGGATGCAATTCTGCGGTCGACTATGCGACCACATAACTGTTCTGCGGTTCATTATGTGACCGCAGAACAGATCTGCGGGACGTATAGTGACCGCAAACATAGACAGATTTTTGACCGGTTTTGGTCAGCAATTATGCGACTTATATGCGGTCCGCATATCGATTATGCGATCGCAGACCTTGTTCCGGAGCTCCATTTTTTGAGTTTTTAAAACCCGGCCCTACTTCATTAAATACTTGCTTTGGGCCATTTTTGAGCAAAAATCTGACATTTTAGAGTGAGAGAGAGTGCCCTAGAGTGAGAAGGTGTTCTTCAATAATTGTTCTTCAATTCTTGCTCAAATTTTGGAAGATTAAGAAGGGAAACTCACTAGGTGTTCATCCTAGAGGTAAGATTCTACACCCAAACCCCTAATTTCGAAATTATCTGAAAATGGGTAATTAGCAAGATAATATTTAGGCTTGAGAGTTGTTTATTTTACATGCATGTGATATCTAGGGGTGTAGAAAGATTGTTGAACTAAGCATGATAAAGATTAGGTTGTGGGATAATGGAATTCCCCATAAAAGGACCTTGAAACCTTATGCACACCTAATGTTTGATAAAATGCTCAAATGAGCTAGAACCATGATCATCTTCCTAATTTTGGTTCAATTTGTTATATTTCTAAAATAGATTGAAGTTGCTAAGAATTCTGGAACATTTAGAGTGTAAGGAAGCTCAAGTGAGGTATGTTGGCTAAACTCTTCTTTAAGAATTAGAATCCCCATTATCCTTGTAAGTTCCAAGATGTTGATTACAAATAGAGTATTCCGATAAGTTTTGTCATAAAGATATATGTTTAATTTGTGTTTCAAATGATCTTATCATATTGCAATATAAATTGAGGAGGTGTTCCAAACTATGGATTGTGTATCTACATGTTATAATTTCAAGTCGTGATTTATGTGGAAATTATTATGCAAAGTTATGGAGAGATTGTGATTGTGATACACCTCCACCCGTATATTTTGGGGTGAGGCGGTATGACCGCTTTGTGTAGAGATTATGGAATTGTGGGATTACACCTCCACCCGCATACATTGGGGTGAGGCGGTATGACCACTTTGTGTAGGGATTATGGAATTGTGGGATTACACCTCCACCCGCATACATTGGGGTGAGGCGGTACGACCGCTTTGTGTATAGTTTTGGTATTATTGATACACCACCACCCACATATATATATTGGGGTGAGGCGGCATAGCCGCTTTGTGTATGTATCGGTATCGTTGATGAATTTCCACATATATATATTGGGGTGAGGCGGCATAACTTCTTTGTGTAGGTTCTTGGTATTGTGGTTATACCTCCACCCGCATACATTGGGGTGAGGCGGCAGGGCCACTTGAGTAGAGTTGTGGTATTGTGCTTACACCTCCACCTGCATACATTGGGTGAGGCGGTGGGGCCGCTTTGTGTAAAGATGGTTACAGAGGATCTCATCTTAAATCCTATAAATTTTATTGATAGCTCTTAATAAGCTTGCACTGGTTTAAACGATTATCTATATTATTCTATTGCCGCCCTGATTCATCATATTCATATTGTATTTTCGAATTCTTAAATTGGTGTTTGGTTTTCATACTAGTACTATTCGACGGTACTAATGACCCTTTTGCCGGGGGCGCTGCATCTTTAAATGGATCCAGGTGGTTCCATAGCAGGAGATATTGATCAGTGATAGCAGTACACCTTCTTCCCAGCTCACTTCGTGAGCCCCACTTTATCCTGGGGTCATGTATCTTTTATTCTTTGTGTATTCTATTTGAGGTATAGCCAGGGCCTTGTTGTCGGCATTATCATTGTAGTCTTCATTATCTATAGAGGCTCTGTAGACATAGTATGGGTTGTGTATTGGTGCTAGGAAAGACAAACTATGTTATGTTGTGGTTGTATTACTTGTCCCATTTGAGACTTTAAAAATGATGAAAACTATTGGTAATGAATTAGTATTGTAGACATGATCACGTTTTTGTCTAATTAATGAAAATATGTATTATCTTCATTCGTGGATGAGTTTGGGTAGAAGGAAATCTAATAGGCTTGCTCGGTCGGGTTTACTCGGTTGAGCACCGATCGCGCTCCTCGGTCTTGGGGCGTGACACATTATGCTTGAATTGGGGTGTGATTCATGTTTTGATGTTATTTAATGTGATTTGAGACTTCGACTAAGTTCTTATCAGGTTTTAGGACTTTTTGGTACGTTTGGTTGGGGTCCCGAGGGCCTCGGATGGATTTCGAATGGTTAACAGATCGAATTTGAACTTAGGAAAATGGCTGAAGAGTTTTGGACTGGTGCGATTGCACCTGTGAAGGATTTGGTCGCAGGTGTGCGCCCGCAAAAGTGAAGGAGGCATTGCAGGAGTGGTTTTAGCTGTGGCTGTAAGGCAGCGCAGGTGCAAAATAGGCATGTGGCAGCAGTCTCTGCAGAAGTGTAGAGGGGGTCACTGGTGCGGCTCCGCAGATGCAGAATCTTCTCTGCAAGTGCAAGTGTAGGAGGTCGTCAGGGGAACCGTAGAAGCGGAGGATTTGTCATACCTGTCAGACCACAGATGCGGTTAAGTGGCTTCGCATGTGTGAATTACCTGGGCAGTGTATTTCGAAAGGTTTCGAGATTTTATTCATTTTTGGACTTTGGGAGCTCGGATTAAGGCGATATTTGAAGGGGATTTCACTAGATTTCAAGAGGTAAGTTACTTTTGATCATTTTTATTCATTAATATTGAATACTCACTTAATTTCCCACCTAGTTTATGTATTTTTGAGCTGGAATTTTGGGCTAGGGATTGGAGAGTGGGATTTGGGTCGTGACAAATTGGTATTAGAGTAGAGGTTACATAGGTCTCATGCGTTATGACCAGGTTTAGTAGAGTCTTGCGAATAAATACGGAAATGTCAAGAGGCTACCGAACCATTAGGAAAACTTCACTTTCTTGTGTTCTTGTCGTGCGAATTTGTTGATTCCGGAAAACTAAAGTTTTGTTATTCTATTCTCTCACAAATGGTGAGGACACGTGCTACCGGATCGGGCAGACAGCCACCAGTACCACCAGCTAGGGCCACGAGAGGCTGGGGCTGTGGTAGAGGTTGAGATGCAGCTTGTACAGCAGCTAGAGCAGCACCTGTAAACCCACCAGTTGCTCCAGCTCAGGATCAGATTCTAGATGTGGCTGAGCCGGTGGGACTAGCTAATGAACCTGCTGTGCCCATTGTGATTCTAGGCCTTCGGGAGGCTCTGGCCCAGACATTGACAGTTTGCACTAGCCTTGCTTAGGCGATTTCGATTCCGGCCGCACCAATCACTTCTCAGGTCGGGGGAGGTGCTCAGACTCTCGCCGCTCGTACTCCAGAGCAGGTGGTGCAGGGACTTCAGACACCGGGGATACTACCAGCCCAGCCAGTTACAGTTGCTCAAGCCCAAGTGAGTCCCATTATGAGTGATGAGGAGCAGAAGAGACTAGAGAGGTTTGGGAGGCTCAAGCCTCCATTATTCAGTGGGGCTGAGTCAGAGGATGCTCAGGACTTCTTGGATAGGTGCCAGCGGATTCTTCGCATGGTGGGTATTTTAGAGACTAGTGGGGTCTTATTTACTACATTTTAGCTAATAGGGGTAGCCTTCAGATGGTGGAAGGCCTATGAGTGGAGCAGGCCATCCGATGCTGCATCACTTTCATGGCACGAGTTCTCCTTTATCTTTTTGAAGCAATTTGTGCCACCGAACCGCAAGGAGGAGTTGTGTAGGCAGTTTGAGAAGCTACACCAGGAGGGTATGTTTTTGACCCAGTACGAGATGACATTTTTAGAGTTGGCTCGTCACGCGATCTGGTTGGTTCCCACATAGAGGGAGAGGATTAGGAGGTTCATTGATGGCCTCAGATACGGACTGCGCTTTGTTATGACTCGAGAGAATGCATCAGGTGCTAAGTTCCACGAGGTTGTTGATATTTCTCGGTTGCTAGAGCTGGTCCGTAGTCAGGAGCGTGAGGAGAGGGAGGGCAAGAGGCTTCGTGGTTCGGGTAATTTTAGCGGTGTTCCTTCTAGGGGCAGTCCTACCACAGAAGGGGTCGTCCTTATAGGCCTGGTCAGATTGCTCATCCGGTTCATCGTGGTGCATCAGCTAGCCATGGTTCATACAGTGCTCATCCGGATCAATCATATCTCATTACTCTCCCAACCTAGAGTTCATCCCGTGCTCCATCGTTCAGGGTTCTTTTGTGTCAGGTCCTTCTAGTAAGTATTCTAGTTCTCGGGGCTCGATTCAGTCCCCACCACTAGCGGGGAGTTGCTTTGAGTGTGGGGAGTTTGGGAATATGTGGAGACAGTGTCCCCGTCGCTTGGGAGGTCCAGTTCAGCAGAGGGGTCAGGCGGTGACTTTTGCACTAGTTACTTCACCACCTGCCCAACCAGCTCGGGGTGGGGCTCAAGTAGCTAGAGGTCGCCCTAGAGGGGGAGGCCGATCAAGTGGCAGTTAGGCTCGATTCTATGCTATACCTACCAGACCATAGGCTGTTGTTTCAGACGCACTGATCACAAGTATTGTTTCAGTGTGACACAGAGATGCTTCCACATTATTTGATCCTAGCTCCACTTATTCCTATGTATCATCCTATTTTACTCGTTATTTGGATATGCCCCGTCAGTCCTTAGTTTCACATGTTCATGTATCTACGTCAGTGGGCAATACTATTGTTGTGGATTGTGTGTATCGGTCGTGTGTGGTGACCATTGGAGGATTGGAGACTAGAGTAGATCTCTTATTACTTAGTATGGTATATTTTGACATGATTTTGGGTATGGATTGGTTGTCCCCATGTCATGCTATCTGGATTGACACCCTAAGACCGTAACATTGGCTATGCCGGGGTTGCCGAGGATCGAGTGAAGAGATTCTCTAGATTATGTTCCCAGCAGGGTGATTTCTTATCTGAAGCCCCAACGGATAGTTGGGAAGGGGTGTCTGTCATATTTGGCCTTTGTGAGGGACATTGGTGCTGATAATCCTACTATTGATTCTGCTCCGGTAGTGCGAGACTTTCCGGATGTGGTTCCTTCAGACCTGCCGGGCATGCCACCCAACAGGGATATTGATTTTGGTATTGACATGGTGTCGGGCACTCGGCTCATAGTATTTATTGATGATATCCTGGTGTACTCACGTAGCCAGGAGGAGCATAAACAGTATTTGAGGATTGTACTTCAGAGGTCGAGGGAGAAAAAGCTTTATGCCAAGTTCTCCAAGTGTGAGTTTTGGATCAGTTCGGTGGTGTTCTTGGGGTACGTTTTGTCCAGTGAGGGGATTAAGGTGGATCCAAAGAAGATAGAGGCAGTTTAGAGTTGGCCCAGACCGTCTTCAACTACTAAGATTTAGAGTTTTCTCGGCTTGGCCAGATATTATCGTTGCTTTGTGGAGGGTTTCTTGTCCATTACAGCACCTTTGACCAGGTTGACCTAGAAGGTTGCTCCATTCAGGTGGTCGGATGGGTGTAAGGAGAGCTTTCAGAAGCTCAAGACTGCCCTGACCACAACTCTAGTTCTAGTTTTGCCTTCAGTGTCGGGTTCATATACAGTGTATTATGATGCTTCTCAAATTGGTATTGGGTGTGTCTTGATGCAGGAGGGTAGAGTGATTGCTTATGCTTCACGCCAGTTGAAGCCCCATGATAAGAACTACCATGTTCATGATTTGGAATTGGCAGCCATCGTTCATGCATTGAAGATTTGGAGGCATTATCTCTGCGGTGTGTCTTGTGAGGTATTTACGGATCATCGGAGTCCCCATCACTTGTTCAAACAAAAGGATCTAAATTTGAGGCAGCAGAGATGGTTGGAGCAGCTAAAGGACAATGATATTACCATTCTATATCATCCCGGGAAGGCCAATATGGTGACCGATGCATGGAGTAGAAAGGTGGTGAGTATGGGTAGCCCTGCATGTATTCCAGTAGGTAAGAGACCGCTTGATCAAATATTCAGTCCTTGACCAATCAGTTAGTGAGGTTAGATGTTTCGGAGCCCAGTCGAGTTCTAGCTTTCGTGGTTTCTCGGTCTTTCTTATATGATTGCATCAGCAAGCATCAGTATGATGACCCCTATTTGCTTGTCCTTAATGACATAGTTCAACACGCTGATGCCAAGGAGGTTACCATTGGGGATAATGGTGTGTTGAGAATACAGAGTCGGATTTGTGTGCCCGATGTGGATGGGCTACATGAGTTGATTCTTGAGGAGGCCCACAGTTCATGGTATTCCATTCATCCGGGTGCCGCAAAGATGTATCAGGACTTGAGGCAGCATTATTAGTGTAGGAGGATGAAGAAATATATAGTGAGTTTGTAGCTCAGTGCCTAAATTATCAGCAGGTGAAGTACGAGCATCAGAGACCGGGCGACTTGCTTTAGAGGCTTGAGATTCTGTAGTGGAAATGGGAGTGTATCACCATGGACTTCGTAGTTGGGCTCCCACGGACTTCGAGTATGTTTGATGCTATTTGGGTGATTGTAGATTTGTTGTCCATATCCGCGCATTTCATTTTGGTTGGGACTACTTATTCTTAGAAGCGGTTGGCGGAGATATACATCTGTAAGATTGTTTGCCTTCATGGTGTGCCGATGTCCATCATTTCAGATCGGGACACGCAATTCACGTCATAGTTTTGGAGGGAAGTGCAGCGAGAGTTAGGCACACGAGTTGAGTTGAGTACAACATTCCATCCTCAGACAGACGGACAGTTTGAGCGCACTATTTAGATATTGGAGGATATGCTACGCGCTTGTATCATGGATTTTGGGGGTTCTTAGGATCCATTTCTGCCGCTTGTAGAGTTTACCTACAACAATAGCTACTAATCGAGCATTTTGATGGCTCCATATGAGGCTTTGTATGGGAGACGGTGTCGGCCTCTGGTGGGTTGGTTTGAGCAGGGTTAGGCTAGGCTATTAGGTACTGACTTGATTCAGGATGCTTTGGACAAGGTTAAGTTGATTCAGGATCGGCTTCGTACGGTGTACTCTAGATAGAAGAGCTACGCCGATCAAAATGTTCGTGATGTTGCTTACATGGTGGGAGAGAAGGTACTGCTTAGAGTTTCACCCATGAAGTGTGTTATGAGGTTCGGGAAGAAGGGCAAGTTGAGCCCTTGGTATATTGGGCCTTTTGAGGTGCTTGAGAGGATTGGAGAGGTGGCTTACAAGCTTGCATTGCCGCCTAGTCTATCGAGTGTTCATCCAGTGTTTCATGTTCCCATGCTCCAAAAGTATGTCGGTGATCTGTCTCATGTTTTTGACTTCAGCACGGTTCAGTTGGATGGTGATTTGACTTATGATGTGGAGCCGGTGGCCATTTTCGGTCGGTAGGTTCGGAAGTTGAGGTCAAAGAATATAGCATCAGTGAAGGTGCAGTGGAGAGGCCAGCCAGTCGAGGAGGCTACTTGCGAGACCGAGCGGGAGATGCAGAGCAGATATCCACGCCTATTTGAGACTCCAGGTATGATTCTAAACCCGTTCGAGGACAAACATTTGTTTAAGAGGGGGAGGATGTAACTTCCCGGCCGGTCATTTTGACTATTATAGCCTCGTTCCCCGATTTATAACTTATTCCATGCTCATTGGTTGTTATGTGACTTGTCGGGGTAGTTGGTTTGGTTCCGGGGGTGTTTCGGAATAACTTGGGACAATTAGCCCCAAGGTTGGAAGCCTAAGTTGAAAGAGTTGACCGGATGTCGACTTATGTGTAAATGGCTCCGAAATGAAGTTTTTAGGGTTCTGATAGCTCTGAATGGTGATTTTGGACTTAGGAGTATGTCCGTATACTGATTTAGAGGTCCATAGATGATTATGGCTCGAACTGGCGAAAGTTGGAAAAATAGAAGTTTGGAGAGTTGAAAGTCTAATCGAGAGTTGACTTTGTGGTTACCGGGCTCAGATTTTGGTTTCGGATGTTGGTAAGGGTCCGTTGTGTCATGTATGACTAGTGTGCAAAATTTGAGGTCAATCGGAGTTGATTTGATAGGTTTCGGCATAGATTGAAGAAGTTGGAAATTCATTAGTTTCATTAGGCTTGAATTGGGGTGCGATTCATGTTTTTGATGTTGCTTGATGTGATTTGAGGCCTCGACTAACTTCATATCGTGTTTTAGGACTTGTTGGTATGTTTGGTTGGGGTCCCGGGGGCTTCGGGTGGATTTCAGATGGTTAACAAATCGAATCTGAACTTAGGAAAATGGTAGAAGAGTTCTGGACTGGTGCGACCGCACCTGCGAAGGATTTGGTCGCAGGTGCGCCCGCAGAAGCGAAGGAGGCATTGCAGGAGCAGTTTTAGCTGGGGCTGTGAGGCAGCGCAGGTGTGAGATATTTGGCCGCACCTACAAGATCACATATGCGGAAGAGGGACGCAGGTGCGAAGTGGGCGTGTTGCAGCAGTCTCTGTAGAAACGGAGAGGGGGTCGCTGGTGCGGCTCCGTAGATGCGGAATCTTGTCCGCATGTGCGAGTGCAGGAGGTCGTCAGGGGAACTACAGAAGCGGAGGATTTGTTGCGCCAGCAAGACCGCAAATGCGGTTAAGTGGCTTCGCAGGTGCGAATTACCTGGGCAGTGTATATATTCGAAGGGTTCCGAGGTTTTATTCATTTTTGGACTTTGGGAGCTCAGATTAAGGCGATTTTTGAAGGGGATTTCACTAAATTTCAAGAGATAAGTAACTTTTAATCATTTTTATTCAGTAATATTGAATACCCACTTAATTTCCCACCTAGTTTATGTATTTTTGAGGTGAAATTTTGGGAATTTTGGACTACCGATTGGAGAGTGAGATTTGGGCCGTGACAGCGCCAGTGCGCCAAGATGACCACCTAACGTACATGCCTCACTACCTGCACATTCAGTGTAGAAGTGTAGTGTGAGTACGTAAATCAACGCATACCTAGTAAGTATCTAGCCTAACCCCGAAGAGGTAGTGACGAGGAGTCGACATTGACACTTACTAGTGGTCCAATAAATCAAATATAATAAGGTAGACAAGTATGAAATATGGTAAGTAAACAGTGAGAACAGAGATAGGAAAATAATACGGTCTACAACTGAACAGTGAACACAATGTCCTCAATTATCGGATACCTCATAAAATGGAATACGTAATGGTCAACACCAATTCAACAGTCACATCTCAAGTCCGGAAACTCATGAGTACGGGGACTCTTTATCAAGTATTTCGCATGACTCTGCCAAGTTGAGCGGCCCGATCCCATAAGAGTATTTCATATAGCTACCAAGGTGAAAGGTTTGATCCCATAATAGTGTGGTACATAATCTTGCAGAGGCGAACAGCCCGATCCCATAAGAATATGATACATGATACTGTCGAGGCAAATAGCATGATCCCATAAGATTGTGATACATAATCCTGCTGAGGGAACAATCCGATCCCATAAGAATATCATACATGATACTGTCGAGGCGAACGGCCCGATCCCATAAGAGTGTGATACATAATTTTGCCGAGGCGAATGGCCCGATCCCATAAGAGTATGATACATGATATTGCCGAGGCGAATAACCAGATCCCGTAAGAGTGTGTTACATGATACCACCGAGGCGAATGGCCCGATCCCATAAGACTATTGCAGAGGCGTTCAACCCGATCCCATTAGAATATGAAACATTGACGGGTCACTGACCCCACTCATGAATATATGTGTGAGTTATAAAATTCAAGAAAAACTATCAGATAAATACTCACAACGCGAAAAAATTCCGTAAAGAAAAATACAATCACGGCTAATCAAGTAGCTCGTCAAGTATCTAAAATAGCAAGTCTGATACTCTACGCAAGTCTAGTCTCAAGCTAAATGTAAATTAAAGCATTTAAACATGCAAGAATAACTCAAACAGTACAATTAAAGCATGGCGTGAGTCTAAGTCTACCTTGACATAATCAGGAATTCTAGCATACGCATGGATACTCGTCACCCCATACGTGCGTAGCTCCCACAACATGTAGCACATAATAAATATAACTCCTACGGGGTAAATTTCCCCTCACAAGGTTAGACAGGAGACTTACCTTGCTCCGAAATCCGATAACCGGCTCCAACGCCTCTCTAACACCTCAAACCAATGCCAAAAGATCCGAAACTTATCACATAACGTGCAAACCAATCAAAATATACTCCAATACTCATAATTTAATAATTTATAAACATTCCCAACTACGCTCGAAAAGTCAACATAGTTAACCCCCGAGCCCACATGCCTGGATTTCAAAAATTATCGAAAATAAATATTACCCTTAACTTATATAGTATATATCCAGAAAATCGTCCAATTTCATCCATGAATTGACCCTCAAATTATGGATTTACCATTTCTCAACTTTGGGCTCAAAACCCCAATTTCTACAATTCAAACACGGATAAAAATAATAACCAACTGAAATAATCACGTAAAAACATCAAAATAAAAGTCATATATTTACCCCCTTCATGATACGAGAACAACTACGTAAATATCACCTCAAACGGAGCTCTAGAACTCAAGATATGCTCAAAATACTAAAATGCTCGGTATGTCCATTTAAAACACTGCCTAGTTAATTTTTGTTCTTCGCGTTCGCGGGACACCTTCGCATTCGCGAAGAATAAATTTTTGCGTTGATCAATCAACCCAAAATTCCTTCTTCGCATTCGCGAAGAATAAAGGTTCGCACCAGAAACCAGCAATCTTTCCCCAGATGGAAATGCGCATTACCCTCTTATACGACCTCGAAATTCGACGATTCTTGTTGCTATGGTTCTGTAATTACGATACAAATCTAATGGTTCAATCTAATAAAAAATCCAAAGTTTTTTTTTATAAATATAGTATCCTTGCTACCCAAAGAAACGATGCTGAAACATCAAATAAGAGCGTGACACAACCCAAACACATCTGAAACACACCTGAGTCCCCCGGGACCCAGTCCAATCACACAAACCAGTCCCAAAACATAACACGAACCTACTCAAGACCTCAAATCAAACCAAATAACATCAAATCCATGAATCGCACATCAATTAAAGCCTAATGAACTAATGAATTTGTAAACTTCTAATACTCATGCCGAACCATATCAAATCAATCCGGAATGACCTCAAATTTTGCATGCAAGTCCCAAATAACACAACGGAATTATACCAATTCCCGGAACCATAATCTGGATCCGATATCAACAAAGTCAACTCTCGGTCAAACCTATCAACCTTCAATCTTCCAACTTTCGCCAAAAAGCATCAAATCAACCTACGGACCTCTAAATCTAAATCTGGTCATATGCCTAAGTTCAAAATCATCATCCGGAGCAAATGAAACCGTCAAAACTCTGATCCGAGGTCGTTTACTCAAAAGTCAAACCTTGGTCAACTCTTCCAACTTAAAGCTTCCGAATTGAGAATTATTCTTCCAAACCAGCTATGATCTTCCCGAAAATCTAATCCAACTACACGTGTAAGTCATAATATATGAATCGGCCTACGAATGACTGAATCTATTCACAAACAACTTAATATAATCAATATAAGCTACATGAATCGATTTCATACGATAAAGCTAAGTTCTTTAACCAAATTCAAAAAGTAAACCCTAGGCCCACGCCTCTGAACCCAACAAAGTCACAAAATCCAAACACACATTCAATAATAAGTCCAATCATACCAAAATCATCCAATTCCGACCACAAATCGACATTCAAACCCCCAAATCATACTCTCCAATCCCTAATCCAAAATCCCCCATATTGCACCTTAAAACACATACTCTAGGTGTAGAAATCAATGGGTATTCAATATTATTGGACAAAAGTGATCAAAAATAGCTAACCTCTTGATTCATAGTGAAATCCCTCTAAAATATTGCCCCTAGCCGAGCTCCCCAAATCCAAATATGAAATAATACTCTAACCCACGATTTGGGGTTTTTCAATCTACCCACGTACGCCTCCTTCACGAATGCGGAAAGTGCCTCGCGTTTGCGAAGCACAAAAGTTCACCCTTGAAAATTCCTCTTACGCGAACGCGACAAACCCCTGGCAAATGCAATGACCTCGGATCCAATGCCTACCGAACGCGACTCCATTCTCGTTAACGTGAAGGCTAAATGCCTGGTGCCCAAGTGGGCCTCATCCTCCTCTCGCGAACGCAGAACCCAGAACCCCTCTCGCGATCGCGATGCACAGAACCACTAAACCTTCGCGAACACAAAGAACAAAATCCTCTAACTCTACACGAATGTGATAGCTTCATCGATGCCGAAACATATCAAATCAACTCTGATTGAACTCAAATTTTGCACACAAGTCATAACTGACACAACGGATCTAATCCAACTTCCGAAACCAAAATCCGATCCCGATAACAATAGAGTCAACTCTCGATCAAACTTCTCAACTTTTCAAACCTTCAACTTTCCAACTTTCGCCAATTCAAGCCAAAATGACCTATGGACCTCCAAATCAATATCTGGAAATACTTGTAAGTCCAAAATAACCATACAAAGCTATCGGAACCATCAAAACTCCATTCCGGAGTCGTTTACTAATAAGTCAACATTCGGATAACTCTCTCAACTTAGGCTTCCAACCTTGGGACTAAGTGTCCCAATTCATTCTGAAGCATCCCTGAAACCAAACCAACCACTCAGGCAAGTCACATAATCACAACTGAACATAGAACAAGTAATAAATGGAGGAACGGGGATACAATACTCAAAATGACCGGCCGGGTCTTTACATTCTCCCCCTCTTAAACAAATGTTCGAACGAGTATAGAATCATACCTGGAGTCTCAAATAGGTGTGGATAGCTACTCCGCATCTCCCACTCGGTATCCCAATTAGCCACCTCGACTGGCTGACCTCTCCCCTGTACTTTTACTGAAGCTATATTCTTTGATCTCAACTTTCGAACCTGCCGATCCAAAATGGCCACCGGCTCCACATCATAAGTCAAATTCCCATATAACTAAACCGTGCTGAAGTCCAAAACATGAGACGGATCACCTAAATACTTTCGGAGTATGGAAACATGAAACACTAGGTGAACACTCGATAGACTAGGTGGCAATGCAAGCTTGTAGGCCACCTCTCCAATCCTCTTAACCACCTCAAAATGGCCAATATACCGAGGACTCAACTTGCTCTTCTTCCCGAACCTCATAACACCCTTCATGGGTGAAACTTTGAGCAAAACCTTCTCTGCTTCCATGTAGGCAACATCATGAACCTTCCGATCGGCGTAACTCTTCTATCTAGACTATGTCGTGCGAAGTCGGTCCTGAATCAACTTTACCTTTTCCAAGGCATCCCGAACCAGATCCGTGCCCAACAACCTAGCCTCCCTTGGCTCAAACCACTCAACTAGAGATCGATACCACATTGCATATAAGGCCTCATACGGAGCCATCTGAATACTCGATTGGTAGCTGTTATTGTAGGCAAACTCTGCAAGCAGTAGAACCTGATCCCAAGAACCCCCAAAATCCATGACACAAGCGCGTAAAATATTTTCCAATATCTGAATGGTGCGCTCGGACTGTCCGTCCGTCTAAGGCTGAAATGCTATACTCAACTCAACCCGTGTGCCTAACTCTCGCTGCACTACTCTACTAAACTGCAATGTGAACTGTGTGCCCCGATCAGAAATAATGGACACCGGCACACTATGAAGGCGAACAATCTCGTGGATATAGATCTCAGTCAACCGCTCTGAAGAATAGGTAGTCCCAACTGGAATGAAATGCGCAAACTTAGTCAGCTGGTCCATAATCACCCAAATAGCATCAAATTTTTTCAAGGTCCGTGGGAGTCCAACAACAAAGCCTATGGTGATACGCTCCCATTTCCACTCAGGAATCTCAAGCCTCTTAAGAAAACTGCCCGATCTCTGATGCTCCTACTTCACCTGCTGAAAATTTAAGCACCGAGCTACAAACTCCACCATATCTTTCTTCATCCGCCTCCACCAATAATGTTGCCTCAAGTCCTGATACATCTTTGCGGCACCCGGATGAATGGAATACCTCAAACTGTGGGCCTCCTCAAGAATCAACTCATGTAACCCATCCACATTCGGCACACAAATATGACCCTCCATCCGCAACACCCCATCGTCTCCAATAGAAACCTCATTGGCATCACCGTGCTAAATCGTGTCCTTAAGGACAAGCAAATGGGGGTCGTCATACTGACGCTCTCTCATGCTATCATATAAAGAAGACCAAGAAACCTTGCAAGCTAGAACCCGACTAGGCTCCGAAATATCTAACCTCAAGAACTGATTGGCCAAAGCCTAAACATCTGATGCAAGCAGTCTCTCACGAACAAGAATATAAGCAAGGCCACCCATACTCACCGTCTTTCTACTCAAAGCATCGGCCACCACATTGGCCTTCCCGTGATTATACAAAATGGCAATATCGTAGTCTTTTAACAGCTCCAACCATCTACGCTGCCTCAAATTTAGATCCTTTTGCTTGAACAAGTGTTGTAGACTCCAATGATCTGTAAATACCTCACAAGACACGCTGTAGAGATAATGCCTCCAAATCTTTAATGCATGGACAATGGCTGCCAACTCTAAATCATGAACGGGGTAGTTCTTCTCATAGGGCTTCAACTGGCATGAAGCATAAGCAATCGCTCTACCCTCCTGCATTAAGACACACCCAATACCAATCCGAGAAGCATCACAATACACTGTATATGAACCCGATGCTGAAGTCAAAACTAGAACTGGAGTTGTAGTCAAGGCAGTCTTGAGCTTCTGAAAGCTCTCCGCACACTCATCAGACCACCTGAATGGGGTACTCTTCTAGGTAAACCTAGTCAAAGGCGCTGCAATGGATGAGAAACCCTCCATGAAGTGGCGTTAATATCCGGCCAAAACAAGAAAACTCTGAATCTTAGTAGCTAAAGACGGTCTGGGCCAACTCTGAACCGCCTCAATATTCTTCGGATCCACCTTGATCACCTCACTGGACACCACGTGTCCCAAGAATGCCACAGAACCGAGCCAAAACTCACACTTAGAGAATTTAGCAAAAAACTTCTTCTCCCTCAATGTCTATTGTACAATCCTCAAATGTTGTGCATTCTCCTTCTGGCTACATGAGTACACCAGGATATCATCAATAAATACTATGAAAAACGAATCAAGATATGACTAGAATACACTATTCATCAGATGCATGAATGTTGCTGGGGCATTGGTCAGCCCAAACGACATCACAAGGAACTCGTAGTGACCATAGCGGGTCCTGAATGCCGTCTTCATAATATTAGAATCTAAATCTTCAACTGGTGATACCCAGACCTCAAATCAATCTTAGAGAACACTTTAAATCCCTGAAGCTGGTCAAATAAGTCATCAATGCACGGCAAAGGATGCTTGTTCTTAATTGTAACTTTGTTCAACTGCCTATAATCAATGCACATCCATATAGCACCATCCTTCTTCTTGACAAACAGAAACGGTGCACCCCAAGGCGACACACTAGGCCTAATGAACCCCTTATCAAAAAGCTCCTGAAGCTGCTCTTTCAATTCCTTCAACTCTGCTAGGGCCATACGATATGAAAGAATAGAAATGGGCTGAATGCTAGACACAAAGTCAATACCAAAATCAATGTCCCTGTCTGGTGGCATGCCCGACAGGTCTACAGGAAACACATCCGGAAAGTCTCGCACTACCGGAACAGAGTCGATGGTAGGAGTATCAGCACCAACATCCCTCACAAAAGAAAAATATGACAAACACCCCTTCCCAACCATCTGTTGGACCTTAAAATATAAAATCACCCTACTGGGAACATAGTCCAGAGAACCTTTCCCCTTAATCCTAGGCAACCCCGGCATCGCCAACGTCACGATCTTAGTGTGACAATCCAGAATAGCATGACATGGGGACAACCAATCTATGCCCAGAATCACGTCAAAATAAACTATACTAAGCAATAAGATATCAACACGTCACCACACATGATCGATACACACGGTCCACAATAATAGAATTG
Organism: Nicotiana tomentosiformis; assembly: GCF_000390325.3. Lineage (NCBI taxonomy): Eukaryota > Viridiplantae > Streptophyta > Magnoliopsida > Solanales > Solanaceae > Nicotiana > Nicotiana tomentosiformis. The sequence goes on from NC_090817.1 coordinate 53,133,087, forward strand.
CCCACTGACGTAGATACATGAACATGCGAACTAAGGACTCATGGGGCATATCCAAATAACAAGCAAAATACGATGATACATATGAATAAGTGGGACCAGGGTCAAATAATATGGAAGCATCCTTCTGGCACACTGAAATAATACATGTGATCACTGCGTCTGAAGCAACGACCTCTGGCCTAGCGGGTAAAGCATAGTATCGAGCCTGACCGACACCTGATCGGCCTCCCCCTCTAGGGTGACCTCTAGCTGCATGAGCCCCACCCTAAGTTGGCTGAGCGGGTGGTGATATAGCTGGTGCGAAAGTCATAGCCTGACCCCTCTACTGAACTGGACCTCCCAAAAGACAGGGACAATGCCTCTTCATATGCTGAAACTCTCCACACTCAAAGAAACTCTGATCCATCAATGGTGGATGGTACTGAATCGGACCCCGAGAACCAGAATAACTACTAAAAGGACCTGGTGCAGATGAACCCTGAACTGATGGAGCATGGGATGAACTCTGAGCTTGAAGGGCACTGAGAGATCACTGACCCAGATGAGCACTGTATGAACCATGGCTAGCTGATGCACCATGATGAACTAGATGAGCTATCTGAGCAGGCCAATAAGGATGACCCCTGTTGTGGTGGAATTGTCCTCCAGATGAGACACTGCTGAAACTACCTGAACCACGAGGCCTCTTGACCTCCCTCTCCTCATGCTCCTGAATACGAACCTGCTCTAGGCATCTAGCAATATCAACCACCTCGTCGAACCTAGCACCTAACACAATCTCCCGAGTCATGGCGAAGCGCAGTCCATAGTTGAGGCCATCAATGAAATTCCTAATCCTCTCCCTCTCTGTGGGAACCAACTAGATCGTGTGACGAGCCAACTCTGAAAATATCATCTCATACTGGGTCATTGACATACCCTCGTGGCGTAGCTGCTCAAACTGCTTACGCAACTCTTCACTGCGGGTCTGTAGAATAAACTTCTCTAAGAAGAGAACTGAGAACTCATGCCACGTAAGTGGTGCAGTGCCGACTGGCCTGCTCAAATCATAGGAATACCACAATCTGAAGGTTGCCCCAAACAGCTGAAAAGTAGTAAATGAAACTCCACTAGTCTACAGAATACCCGCCATGTGAAGAATCCGCTGGCACCTATCTAAGAAATCCTGAGCATCCTCTGACTCAGCCCCACTGAACTCTGGAGGCCCGAGCCTCCCAAACTGCTCTAGTCTCTTCTGCTCCACATAATTTATAGGTGCACCAACCTAGGCCCGAGCAGCTGTAATCGGCTAGGCTGGTAGTACCCCCGATGTTTGGAGCCCCTAAACTACCTGCTTTGGAGTACGTGTGGCAGGAGTCTGAGCACCTCCCCCGACCTGAGAAGTGTCTTGTACGGCCTGAATTGAAACTGATGAGCAAGGCTAGTGAATATAATCAATATCCGGGCCAGAGACTCCTAAATGCTTGGAATCACATTGGGCACAGCTGGTGTCTAAGCTGGTCCCACCGGCTCATCCACATCTGGTATCTGCTCCTGAGCTGGAGCAACTGGTGTCTCCACAAGTTCTGCTCTAGCTGCTGTACGAGCTACACCTCGGCCTCTACTGCGGCCCCAACGTCTCGTGGCCCTAGCTGGTGGTACTGGTGACCGTCCCCCATGTCCGGTCGCGCGTGTCCTTACCATCTTTGAGAGAATAGAATAATAGAATTTTAGTTTCCGGTATCAACAAATTCGTATGACAAGAATACAAGAAAGTGAAGTTTCCTAATGGTTTGGCAGCCTCTCAAAGATAAGTACAGACGTCTACGTATCGATCCGCCAAACTCTATTAAACCTACTCATGACTCGTGAGACCTAAGTAACCTAGTGCTCTGATACCAACTTATCACGATCCAAATCTCAACCTGTCGTGATGGCACCTATCATATTACTAGGTAAGCTGACAATCACATAATATCTACGCATTCTAAATTAAAGACATGATTTAACATGTTTAATAATGGAAAATCTCATAGATAACTCATAAAAACAACTGAAACTCAAAAACAACAAATCCCAAAATCGTGGTGTCACTGAATACATGAGCTACTAAGTGTCAACATAGTCTAAATCTCTAATATAACTGTATGGAAAATAGAACATTACTGATAAACTTGAAGGGCCCAACAGATCAGTGGTAACTGCCCGATCGGCCGTAGCGTGGTGGTAAATGCATGACTGCCCGACCGGCCATAGCTCGGTGGTAAATGTGTAGCTTCCCAACCAGCTATAGCTCGGTGGTAAATGCATGACTGCCCGACCGGCTGTAGCTCGGTGGTAAATGTGTAACTGCCAAACTGGCCGTAGCTCGGTGGTAAATGCATGATGCATATAATACCATTATGAACATTAAGATCTTTATCATATACCTCAATAGAGACTTAGGAACGTACTTAGACATACTTGAATATAACTTTACCGGAATGAATAACATAGACATCCTTAACTGCTAAGAGTAGAACAATTTATGGAATAAAATTACATTTATGTATCGTTACTTAGATCATGCCAAAAGAAAGGAGAGATAGCCTTAACATACCTGGACCGATTCTCTTGACAATTTCTTTATCACACGTCTTTTGCGACAAAATACGTAACAACGGATCAAAATAGGGAAACATTTGTATGACATTCTTGAGAAAGATTGCACCGTACTCCCTTAGAATCGCAAATCTCGCGCGTCGTAGTTTTAAGTGAATTGATTAAACTCCATCGTCACTTTGCAAATCTTAGCATCCCTCTTTAAAATTTATGATCAATGTTACTAATAAAGAATGGGTTGTTGTTCTCTACAAGAATGGAAAATGAATATAGCCGTACCCTTTTTTGGCTTTCTTGATAACCCTTCTTCAACCAAATGAGATAAGGTAGTTATTACTTTAAATGTTGCCACCTTTCAAAGTGACTTAAGAGTCGTGAAATAGAACATATATTGCTGCCACGTTAAAGTTTCATAGGTTTATCCAAAGATTTTAACTAATTATCCACCAATTTCCTAATCAAAATGTTAATCTCCCATTAACCAATAATTATCCAATTATCCACATAATTAGAAATTATCTAAAATTACTTAAAATACTACTCACTTTTAACACACTTTATATACCTTACTATCATGATCATATGGTACCTTGTATGGCACTAGTCCATAAATACGGGGTATTGTAGCTTGGACTGTGTTTTATCTCAAAATGTCAAACTTCGATAAAATTCATTTTCTTCGATTTGCTTACCCTCACCTTCACGAATTTACTTATCACTTGTTTGAAATAGCATAAATACTTATAATCTCGAAAATAGTCTTGTTTTCATTCTAAAGTACTACTATTAAAATATTAATAAATCATGGTACCATATAAAATCAATACATACACTATTATTTTATTAAAACATCCATGTAAAAAATACATATATTTTCTCAACTTCTAATTTTCCTAATCTCATATAAAGAGTATAAATTTTCGTACGCTTAATTCTTAAAATGGTAATAGATAACCTTCTTTTCTTGTGAGAAAATAATTTCTATCTTTACAATAAAGAAAATCTCATAAACTTCTTATATTCTTTGTATAATTTAAAGCATATTCGAAAGTAGTAATATTAATAACTATATAAAATCATATTTTTCAAACCTTCTTTTACAAAAATGTTCCATCAAAATACCATATCAAATGTATATAACAGTATCAAGGTTGTTAAACTTACGGGGTCTTACAATAACATAATCACAAATCCTTTATAACCTCGTGAATGGTCTTAATCCCTTCAAGCTCATATGGATTACTACGACTCATCCTAGTATTAAAGTACGGGATGTAACAAAAAATCAGCACAAGGGACTTACCTGAAGAATCCCCTCGAAAACCCTCTTAAGTATCGCTTAAACCATGCATGAAATGTTTGAAATGAAGCAAAAATCGCGAACCCTTATTTTAATAATCTGCCCAAGCTTTTCGCACGTGTGACCAAATATCCGCACCTGCGGAACCGCTTCGGTGGCAAAATCCTCTCTTTTGCAGAAATCACTTAAGTCCCCCAGGCCTGCATCTCCACTCTAGGTTCCACACCTGCGGAGCCGCTTATGCGGTAACATGCCTCTCCCTCACTTCCGCATCTGCGGAGCCTCGCTCGCACCAGCGGGCTCGTAGATACGGTTAACCCCTCGCACCTGCACCTTGCCCAGGCTAGCCCAGCTCCAATTCTGCGCCCTTTAACGCCGCATCTGTGACCACGTAGGTGCGAAAATAACCTCACACCTGCGACCTCTGCTCACTTCCTCCCTGGCCATTTCTGCGGCTCCCTTCTCGCTTCTGCAAGAACGCACCTGCGATCTCCACTCTGTAGCTGCAATTACACCAGAAGCTGGAGAGCTTCAGCAATGCACTAAGTCCCCTTTTCGATCCGTTAACCATCCGAAATCAATCCGAGGCCCCCGGGACGTCAACCAAACATAGCAACGAGACCTAAAATACGATACGAACTTAGTCGAGACCTCAAATCACCTCGAACAACATAAAAATACGAATCGCACATAGATTCAAGCCTAATGAATTTTGAACTTCCAATTTTCTATGAACGACGCTGAAACCTATCAAAACACTTCCGATTGACTCCAAATTTTGCACACAAGTCATATTTGATATTACGGACCTACTCTAACATTCGTAATCGGAATCCGACCTCGTTATCAAAAAGTCCACTCCCCATAAAACTTATCAAAATTCCAACTTTCGCCATTTTGATGGTAGGCTATAATCTCATGTTTTAGTCACTTATTGCACTCAAATTTACTGAACTTTAATTGAGTTTGAGCTCTAATAGCTAGTGTTCTTCACTAATTGTGTATTTTATGACTTGTAGGAGAATTCTGAGCTATGTAAATATTATGGAGCTAATTTGAGCTATTTGGAGCTTTGAAATCTGAGTAAAAGCCCAAGGGATTAAGCCGGAATCACGTTCGGAGGTAGAATACTATGTCTGGATGTCAAAATTGAAGCAAAAAGCCAGACTCTGAGAAAAGCGTACACCCGCGGCGTGTGGGGTAGCGCGTGGCGTGCTGCGCCTGTACATTATCCGGCTACCTGACAGATTTTAACTCTCTGAACTTTCCCACTAATGCCCTGCATGGCGCGTCGCCCCATGCGGCGCACCTGTGTAATATTTACAAAGTATTTTCCTATTTTGCGTGGGAGAAGGTATTTTCTTCTGGGCTCGACCCTACTTGGTATATATACATGGGAAAACGTTATTTTTAGGAAATTTTGACACATCTAAGACCTAAGGAGGCTAAAAAGGAGGTGGAGAATCGAAAGCACAAGGGATTCATCATTCAATCCTCACTCAAGACAAGAGTTTGGATCTTTTTATGTTTTTCTTTATATTTGTGATGAATTACTCCGTATCTATGGAGTAGTTCTCTTTAGAGATTGATGAATTTGGTGTATTGATAATAGTTTATGGATATTTACTCTAGTTTTTATGCATTGAATCGTTTTAGGTGTTTTAATTGTTGCATCTATATTCACATGTTCATGTAATCGAGAGAGGCATAACTTGTGATATCTTTACATTATCTTATGGGTTGAGTTCATTAATTCTTCTTAGTAATTGAAAGAGGCTAGTTGAATTAGTGTTTGGACCTAGTTAGAAGGATAATCGAGAGAGGTTCTCCTAATGCCCAATCCCCTACGAATTCTTGCATATCTTCACCGAGCTTAAATTGGTTCATATTGTGAGGTTGATACTTAATCGAGAGAGGAGTTTCTATTAAACGTTTGAACTAATAATTGAGTGAATTCGAGAGACACACTTGAACATTTGAAATGAATTAACTAGAGTTAAATCCCAGACATTTATCTTGCATCTATCAAATCAACCCCTATTCTCCCCTATTGATATCTTCCTTGCTTACTTTTGTTAGATTGTCATTAGTCAATTAGTTCTAGATTCTTAGTTAATTTAAGTTTTAATTCACATAATTCTCAAATGTCGATCATTTTGGATAGCAATCAAGCTACAAACTATAATAATATTTTTTAACTCCAATCCTTGTGGATACGATATTATATTATACTATATTCAACCAGTGAGCATAATTTTGTGTTGTGTTTTGCGCTCGTCAAATTTTGGCTCAGTTGTTGGGGGTTGGCAATCAATAATGTTTTGAAATAGTTTGTAGTTCTTATTTAGGATTTTTCCTTTTGTTTTATTTTACTTTTCTCTTTTTACGCTTGATGTTCTTTGACTGTGCGCATGCTACAGGTTAGATTGGTGCATGACCAGATCTTCTGGGAAGGAAGTGCTACCATACGAACCAGAAATTGAGAAACAACTACGACAGCCGAGAAAGGAAAAAAATCTCCCCAAGAATAGAGAAAAGGTTGGGCAATCCTCAACCAAGGAAATCATGGTTGGAGATGATGTTAATGTGGATTTGGCTGCAAGACAGACAGCCCAACAACGCGAAAAAGCTGCACGAGATGCGGAGGAAGCTGCTCTTCGAAATGCACAACTTGTCTATGTTAGGAGAGGGCTCGGAGAATTTCTCAGAATCAACCCTTGGGTGCAGACTAGTTTAGAAATATACCTCCCGGGGCTGGAAGACCACTTGGTGATTATACTAGACCGGTCTACAACCAAGGTTTATCAAGTATTAGACCTTCTCCAGTTGCAGCGAACAATTTCGAATTGAAGCAAGGGTTACTCCAAACTCTACAAAACTACTGTGTATTTAGAGGGAAGATTAACGAAGATCAAATACACATCTGATGGACTTCGAGGAGATTATGAACACCTTTCAATATAATGGTGTGTCACAAGATGCAGTATACTTAAGGGCATTCCCATTCACACAAAAGATGATGCTAAGTAGTGGCTTAAGAGCTTGCAACGGGATCAATTAGAACATGGGAGGAGATGATCAGAAAATATTTTGATAAATATTTTTCCTCAGCAAAGACGGGCAAGTGTAGAAAAGAAATCCATAACTTCTGCCAGAAAGATACTGAAATTGTGTTTGAAGCTTGGGAAAGGTTTAAGGAATTAGCTCGAAAGTGACAACATAGCGAAATTGAAAAATGGATGAAACTCCAGGATTTTTGGGATGGATTGACACCGGCCTCACGTATAACGTTGAGTAATCCAGCTGGAGTCCCGTTGATGAAGAAGACTCCAGAGGAGATAGTCACAATTCTAGATGAGTTGTCTTAAGACGCAAACCAGTGGCCTTCGGAGAGTGCTAAAAGAAGACAACTGGTGTTCACCAAGTTGATGGTAATACATCGGTGCAGGGCAGCTTGATGCAATGGCAAAAGAAATATGGAGGATGACCTTAGCTTCGATATAGAGTGAACCGCATGTAGCATGTGATATTTGGGGAAGAGGACACCCTACTCATGAGTGTTAAGCCTCATCTAAGGAAGTGTATGCTATGGGAAATTATAATTTCAATGCAATGGGTCAGAAGCACCCCGATTTTGTATGGAGTTCACCTGGGGGTACTGCCAATGCATGGCAACAAAACAACTCCAGATTCCATGGACAAAGAGCCCCAAGCTTCTAAAATTAGCAGAGGCCACAGTTCCAGCCTCAACATTCCACTTATCCTGTCTAGAAGATCTAATGAAGTCTTTCATTGTCAAGACAGATGAGAGATTTGATGCCCACCGGGAAGCTATCAAAGAATTAGGCACTGGGTTTAGAAATTTGGAGAGACAAGTGGGACAGATAGCAATAATATTATCCGAGAGAGTCCCAGGTACTTTGCCAGCTGATACTGAGAGAAAACCTAAAGAAACAGTGAATGTTATGACCTTGAGAAGCAGATAAGTGTTGAAATATCCCACGCCAATCCAAAAAGAGGTGGTACCTGAAGAAGAAAGTGGGGCGCAGCTGAAAAATGAAGTTGATAAGAAGAAGAAAGGCAAGAAGGGAGCTGACAAAAAGAAGAAGGAAGAGAATTCGAGAAAGGAGGAACATAAAGAAAGCAAGCACATGCTAACTTTATCGTTTCCCCAAAAGCTGTATCGAGAAAAACTGGATAAACAATTTGAGAGATTTTGAGATATGCTGAAACAGGTTAATGTAAATTTTCCATTCACATAAGTTCTCTCCCAAATGCCAGCTTATGCCAAATTCTTGAATGAGATACTTACAAGGAAGAGGGAGATAGAAGAGACCTCAATTGTGAAGGTCATAGAGCATTGCAAAACAAACTCCCACAAAAGTGTGGAGATCCAGGGAGTTTTACTATGCCTTGCTCTTTAGGCACTATTAGTTTTGACAAGTCTTTATGTGATTCTGATGCCTCAATTAGTTTAATGCCTTTGTCTATTTACAGGAAGCTGGAGAATGAAATTGGAGAGATAAGGTCTGCACCAATATCTTTGCAACTGGCAGACGAAACAACTACCATACCCGAGGGGATAGTGGAGGATGTCTTAGTTCGGGTAGATATGTTTGTATTTCCTGTAGATTTCATAATAGTAAAAATGGAAGAGAACAAAGATGTCCCCCTTATCTTAGGAAGACCATACTTAGCAATGGGTAGAGCAATATTGGATATACATGATAGAAAACTCATGCTTATAGTGGGTAAAGAGACTGAGACATTTGAGATGAATATAGAAACATGGGTGATAAAGTAGAAGCCAGCTGCAAGCCTTGAGTGGAAGGTGAATGGTTCAAAAGAGAAGGATGCAGTGAAAGAAAAGTGTGGGGTGTACTACAAGAAGGCTGAGAAGAAGCAATCTGCATAGATGTGTGCATTGGTTTGGGCGCATGAAATGGAGCCTGACTTCGACTCAGACCCCGACTGAAAATTCAGGGAAGTTTCTTTTACCTTATACTTTTTAATTGTGTGTCATGGGGACATGCCACAACTTAAGGTGTGGGGTGGGGGAAAAATTGTATGTTGTATGTTTTAGTAATTTAGTTTTGTTTTTTTAGTAGTGAGAGATAGAAAAATGAGAAAAACCATAAAAATTTAAAATTTTCTACTTTTCCCGACGATGGATATCATTCGACGGGTTTCCTAAGGGATTAAAGTCGAAAAAAATACAAAAAAAAGATTTTCTTTTGTTAGGTAGTGTAATAATGCCCCCTTGGTTTTTCTTTGTGTCGCGGTTCTTTACCAAGGGATTTGCTTGAACCAGGTGTAGTTAGTTTTTTTGTTTTGTAGAATAGTAGGAAACCTCGTGCTATGAAGTAAATTGAAGGTAACATCTCTTAACTTTATTATGCCTTGAGAATAGTGAGTGCCTTAGTGTGACGCTTAGGCTCAGTTTTTGACTCTTATATAAGTACCTTAAATTTTATGATCTTAACTTTGCTAACTGCTTTGACTAGAGTGTCTTGATAGTCCAATCCTGAGTGATTTATGTGCCATGTGTGTTTGAGATTTTGTGTTATTCTTTGTATTGCATTTGATGTCTAGAACTTGCCCTGTGTGTTTGCAAAGCAAAATAGTAGTTTTATTCAGTCTTGGAAGTGATATAGGCAGTTCTTTGTTGAGCCAGTGATATATTTTACCCACCTCATTGGTATGTATCTTAGTTAATCCCTTTGAGCCTGTAATCTTGTTTCTTTGGCAACCACATTACAAGCTTTACCTATTTGTTTTTAATTGACCATCTATTTGAACCTTTAACCTCTCGTGAGCACTTAAATTTATTATGAACTTTGTAAAGGTTGAAGTGTTGGGTGGTTGGTTTGGCTTTTGAGTGAAACTAATGAAATAAGGAGAAAGGTGAAATGTATTGAAAAAGTAAGAGCCACTTGAATCGAAAAAGAAAGAATAAAGAAAAAAAATGTTGTATTGTTGTACAATTATTCTTTGACAGTGGTAATTCTTGATGTAATTGTACTTAAAGAAGTAGGGAGTTAATGCATAGTGATGTAAAGGTGGAGTATGGTTTGACATAAGTGTGGGGTTTTGAATGTTAAATTGTATGTATTAAAGTGCTTGGGGAGGTATAGTCACTCTTATATCAAAATGTATCCTACCCGTCCCGCAGCCTACATTACAACCTATTAAAGTCCTACTTGATCCTTAACTGAGTAGGCTCGATTAGTTAAGTAGTACACTACGGGCAAGCCTATGGTGCATCTTTTGTGGCATATGAATGTTGTTTCTGAGAGTGAGTGAATTATTTCTTTCTTGAGTTCCTAATTGTTCTTCATTTCATTGTGTGCGAAACTACTCTCTATTATTGAGTGAGGGCACTTGATTCACAAAGGAAAGGTAATGCTTGACCTCTATATTAGAGTAAGTGAGCGAGTTCTAAATTATGCGTGGTGCTTTTGAGTCAAATTTTGAGGCTATGATGTTACGTTATTGTGCTTAATCTATTTTAAACATTCTTGATGTAATGAGTTAGGAGAGTTGTTTAAAAAGGTCATGTCTTTATAAAGTGTAGCTTGATTGCTCGAGGACGAGCAATGGTTTAAGTGTGGGGTGTTGATGGTAGGTACCCAGATATGCACAAAAATATCCAGAAGCATAGTATGAGTACACCACAATCGGTACCAAGTAATTATCAAGACTAACCTTAGTGGAGTAGTGACGCGATTCAAGTCAATACACTTACTAGACATAAAACTTGTGTAGATTATCAATATAAACCTAATAACAGAAAGCAAAATTAATAAATGGCAACAAAGAGTAATCATGCGATAACACAACAAATTAACACATGCACAGTTAAAGTACAAGTAAATCAATTAAGGAAAGCAATAACAGTTCAAACCCTCAAGCCATCCCAATACAAGGTTTACAACAAGAATCACCCCAAGGTACCACACCTCATAATCACAAATCACAAGTCACCCTTATGATGCTGCGTGAACTTCACATTTTAAAACATTTTTTATGAAATAGCTTCACGTGCATAGGCCCCCTTATCTCGCCGTGTGTGCTTCACAGTGAAGTAATTGCCCTTACTAGGAACACACACATAAGTCCCCTTATCTCGCCGCATGCGCATCAATATACACACTACCCTTATTCTGCCACATGCGCATCTAAATCACAACATAATAATAACAATCACATGCACCTCACGTACACATGTGCCACAACATCACAACAATAACAATACTAATGCCACAATACGATATAGCCCACGGCTCAAAAACAATGTGTACAGGATTCATCGCAATAATACAAGGTTTCGGGGAATGAACAACAAAATAAAAGCATGTTCAAATAAGTCCAAAACAAGGCATATTAATAGCCAAAGGTCTAATCCGATCACATCCAACACACATGCCCGTATACAAACTCATCACTTTATGTACACGTCGTTTCACATAGCATAAATATTGAAAATTAGACCAAATCCTAAGGAAATATTTTTTCACACAGAGTTAGGCAAGATACTTACCTCAAATAAGCAAAATCAATCCTTTATTAAGCCCTTCCCGCGTGAATCAACCTCCGAACAATTTGAATCTAGCCAAAATAACTTAATATCATAAATAAAAGCCATAGGAAATGATTTAGAATAATAAATCTTCTATCTTTAACGAAAATCAAAAAGTCAACACCAGGCCCGCACTCCGGAACTAGACAAAACTCACTAATTCTGAACCCCAATTCCGATACGAGTCCAACAATACCAATTTAATCCAATTCGATCTCAAATCGGCCTTCAAACCATCAACTTATATTTTAAAAAAGTGTTTGCTAAAATCCCCAATTTCTACAACTAGATTCATCAATTAAACACTACAATCGAGGTTGAAATCACGAAATATAAAGAAATCCAAGTAAAAAATACTTACTCCAAACCAAATCATAAAAATTCCCTCCAAAATCGCCCAAATCCGAGCTCTCTAATTCAAAATCGCAGATGTGGACTCCACTTAAGCCCCAAAATTCTGCTTATGTGGACCATCAGCCGCATCTACGGACCAAATATTGCTTATGTGATCGTGCTTCTACGCACACACTGCCGTATCTGTGGAAATCTATGAGCTCGACCAAACACCGCATCTTCAGTCCCATGTCCGCTTCTACAGATTCGCACCTGCGGACCAAATGTTGCGGGTGCGAAAACACCAAAAATGAGCTGCCAAAACCACTCCAAATGATCTGAAGCATATCTGAATCTCACCGGAGGTCACCAAGACCCTGTCCACTCATACCAATCAATCTCCCTGAGACCTCGTCCACTCAAACTTGAGGCCTCAAATCACACAAAACAATATCAAAACTACGAATTACACCTCAATTTAAGCCTAATGAACTAATGAACTTTCAACATCCAAAACTCATACTGAACCATATCAAATCAACTCGGAATAACCTCAAATTTTACATGCAAGTCCCAAATGACACAACAGACCTATACCAACTCCCGAAAGCACAATCAAAACTCGATAGTAAAAAAGTCAATCCTCCGGTCAAACCTATCAACCCTCCAAACCTTCTGATGGTAGGCTATAATCTCATGTGTTTAGTCACTTATTGAACTCTAATTCACTGCACTTTATTCGTGTTTGAGCTTTTATTGATAGTGTTTTGCACTTAGTGTGTGTTTTATGTCTTGTATGAGTGATTCTGAGCTATGTAGATGTTGTGGAGCTAATTGGAGGTATTTGGAGCTTTGAAATCTTAGTAAAAGCCCATGGGATTAAGCCGGGATCGTGGTCGGCGGTCAAGGACCAAGTTTGGACGTCAAAACGCAAGCGAAATCCGTACTCTGAGAATTTCCCATTGCCGCAGCGCGTGGGGCAGCACGGGTGCCCAAATCCTGCTGCCTGATAGATGTTGAGCTCTCTGGAAATCCCCACTAATGCCCCGCATGGCGCGTTGCCCCATGCGCGCCTGTGTATTTTTTACAAAGTGAAAATCCTATTTCGACTAGGAGAAGGTGGTTTTACCCGTGCCAGACCCTACTTGGTTTAAATACACGAAAAAGGTTTTTTTCTAGACATTTTGACATATATTCAAGCAGAAGTATTTCATCATTCGTTTCTCACTCAAGACCCGAGTTTGGATTGAATTTATGTTTTCCTATACTTTTACTTTATTTGTGATGAATTTCTTTGATCTATGAAGTAGTTCTATTTAGGGTTTGATGGATTTGGTGTATTGATAATTGTTTTTGGATTATAACTCTAGTTTTATGTATTGAAGCATTTCTGGATTATTTAATCGTTGCATCTTTATTCACTTCCAACCAAGAGGTTGTGAGTTCGAGTCACACCAAGAGCAAGGTGGGGAGTTCTTGGAGGGAAGGATGCCGAGGGTCTATTGGAAACAGCCTCTCTACCTCATGGTAGGGGTAAGGTATGCGTACACACTACCCTACCCAGACCCCACTAGTGGGATTATACTAGGTTGTTGTTGTTGTATCGTTATTCACTTGTTCATGTAAGCGAGAGAGGCATAACTTGTGATATCTTTGCATTATATTGTTGGTTGAGTTCATTAATTCTTCTTAGCAATCGAAAGAGGCTAGTTGAATCATTAATTAAACCTAGTTAGGAGGATAATCGAGAGAGGTTCTCATAATGACCAATCCACTACGCATTCTTGCATATCTTTACGTGCTTAAATTGGTTCATCTTGTGAGGTTAAGACTTAATCGATAGAGGAGTTTTGCCTAGCATTTGAACTAATAATTGAGTGAATTCGAGAGACTCACTTGAACATTAGAAGTGAATTATCTAGAGTTAGATCCTGAACAATTATCTTGCACTTTCCCATCAAAATCCTATCTTCTCCCATTGATAACCTTCCTTGCTTGATCCTTGGTGCGATTGTCATTAGTCAATAGGTTTAGATTCTTTGTTAATTTTAGTTAGAAATCATATAAATCTCAATTGTTGATCATCTTGGATAGCAACCAAGCTAGAAACTACGAGAATACTGTTTAAATTCAATCCTTGTGGATACGATATTATACTCTACTATATTTGACTAGCGAGCATAATTTAGGTGTGTGTTCTGAGCGAGTCAAATTTTGGCACCATTGCCGAGGATTGGCAATAAATAGTGTTTGAAATAGTTTGTAGTGTTAATTCAGGATTTTTTCCTTTTTATTTTATTTTATTTTTCTGTTTTTATGTTTGGTGTTCTTTGACTTTGCGCAGGTGACAGGTTTAGAGTGGTGCATGACTCGAGCTTCTGCGAAAGATGTGCTACCATATGAGCCACAGATAGATAAACAACTACGATAGCTGCGGAAACGACGATGATAATGTAGAAAACGCTGCACGAGATGCTGAGGACGCAGCTATTAGTGATGCACATATCATCTATGAAGAAGAGAGGGGTCACAGACTTAATCAACATCAACCCTTGGTTGTAGACCAGTGCAAAAATATAGCTCCCAAGCCTAGGAGACCACTGGGCAATTATGCTAGTCCGGTATACAATCAAGGATTATCCAGTGTTAGACCACCTCCAATTGCAGTAAGCAATTTTGATTTGAAGCAAGGGTTGGTTCAAACCCTTCAGAATTGTTATGTCTTTAGAGGGAAGCCAAATGAAAATCCAAACACATATCTAATGGACTTCAAGGAGATTATGACCACCTTTCAATACAATGGGCTGTCACAAGATGCAGTGTACTTAAGGGCATTCCCCTTTTCACTTTAAGATGATGCTAAGGAGTGGCTTTGGAGTTTGCCTAGTGGATCGATCAGAACTTGGGAGGAGATGAGCAGAAAATTCCTTGATAAATATTTCTCTTATGCTAAGACGGGCAAGATTAGAAGAGAAATCCATAACTTCTGCCAGAAAGAGACTGAAACTATTTTTGAAGCATGGGAGAGGTTTAAGGAGATAGTTATGAAGTGTCAACATAGCAGAATTGAACTCTGGATGCAACTCCAAGATTTTTGGGAAGGATTGACACCGGCCTCGCGTAGAACATTGAGCAATACAGTTTGAGGCCCTTTGATAAAGAAGACTCCAGAGGAGATAGTTACAATTCTTGATGAGTTATCTGAAGATGCTAATCAGTGGCCCTTTGAGAGTGCTGAAAGAAGAAGATCAAGTGGTGTTCACCAAGTTGATGCTAATACATATGTGCAGGTACAACTTGATGCTATGGCTAAAGAAATACGGATGCTTACCTTAGCCTCGATACAAAATTAGACTCACGCAGCTTGTGATATATGTGGAAGAGGACACCCTACTCATGAGTTTTAAGCCTCAACTGAAGAAGTGAATGTTGTGGGAAAGTACAATTTTAATGCAATGGGTCAGAGGCACCCCGGGTTTTCATGGAGTTCATCTAGGTGTACCGCGAATGCATGGAAACAAATTAACTCTAGACCCAGGGACAAGGAGCTCCAGCATACCAAAATCATCAGAGGCACCAATATCAGCCTCAACAGCCCATCCAGCCTGGTCTAGAGGATCTTATGAAGGCCTTCATTATCAAGACATATGAGAGGCTCGACCCCCATGGAGCAGCTATCAATGAACTGGGCAGTGGTTTTCAAAACCTGGAGAGACAGGTTGGGCAACTTGAAACAATATTATCTGAGAGGATTCTAGGAACTCTCCCCGCTGATACTGATAGAAATCCCAAAGAAACAGTGAATGTTGTAACCTTGAGAAGTGGGAAAGGGTTGAACGACCCCACCCCGATCCAAAAAGATGTGATACTTGAAAAAGAAAATGGAGAGTATCTGAAAAGTGATGAGGACAAGAAGAAGAAAGGCCCAATGAAAGCTGAGAAAAAAGAAGAAATGAGAAACTTTGAGAAAGGAGGAACATGATGAGAGCGAGCATATGCCTTCTTTACCTTTCCCCCAAATACTACATAGAGAAAAGCTGGACAAGCAGTTTGGAAGATTTCTAGATGTGCTGAAACAGGTTTATGTAAACTTACCATTCACAGAAGTGCTCTCACAAATGCATGCTCATGCCAAATTGTTGAAGGAGATCCTTACAAAGATGAGTAAGATAGAAGAGACCTCATGTCATGCCCCGACCTCAGGGAGCGCGACCGGCGATCAACAAAGTTACCCCGATCGAGCAAGCCTCCACAGTGTCGTCTACCCAACTCACCCATGAATAAAGAGAAGAATACATTTCATTAATTAGACAGCAAGAGGTCACGTGAATAGCACCAGTTCATTTCTATTAGTTACGTTGTTAGCAAGTCTCCAAAACACTACATTGTAAAATCATAGTTAAAGTGGAACAAATGATACGCTTACAACATTTTTAGTTTAACCTTCCCAAAAACAGATACAACTCACACTATGTCTACGGAGCCTTTAACAGAAACAAAAGAGTGCTATGACAGCACCGGCAACAAGGCCCGGCTATACCTCAAAATGCTATGTACCTGGATAAGAGATATGGGACCTCGAAATGAAGTAGGGCTCACCAAGTCAGCTGAGGAGAGGGTGTGCCGCTATCACTAATCAATGCTACCTACTATTGAACCACCTGCATCCATTCAAGATGCAGCGCCCCCGGCAAAAGGGATGTTAGTATATATGGAATAGTACTAGTATGTAAAACTAAACACCCTCTTAATAGAACGAGTAACAGTAAACGGAGAATAAAACATGAAATCAATAAGAGACTCAAATAGTATCAAGGTGTTAAGTTAGGGGAAAGGTAAATTTCAAGTAGGTTTCAGTAATTTAAGTTGGGAGATCTTTAGCATCGATACACCACCGTGTTTTAGCACGGAGTCCGATCTCAGCCCAACCAGCTAAGCCGTCTCACCCCGTGACATACACTCACAATACCACCATGTGCACGGCATGGCATCTAATCTTAGCCCGATCTGCTAAGTCGTCTCACCACAATGCCATGTGGGTCGACTTCACATCACATCTCGATAGAATTAATCTCATACAATTGAAGGGGAAATATTTCAACACACCAATCTCATCCCATATAAGGGGAAATAGTCTCACCACATTAACATGCGGGTTTACCCCTCAATCACTCCTACACCGGCACATGTAGTTTCGGGGTTAGGTTGATCCGACCTACCCTTCCTCGGTGGCTAAACGATACTCCCAAGGTATTTATTATTAAAAGGATTTACCACTCATTTCATATTCTTTTACATGTCATTCATTTTATTGGCACCGTTGGCCATAACGCAATATCATTCTTGGCACGTTGGCCGTACTTCACAGTTCATGCTCAATATTTCACTTTCAAATATCATCACGGATTGTCAACGACAAACATTTCTATTCAAAACTTTAAGCACACATTTGAGCAATTTTGGGTCTTAGGCACGCGTTATTTCTTACACAACTTGATATGATCACTTTCATTTGGTCTTGACTTGAAGTCACAACATTTTAATACATACTCATACTTTGAACACGCTCCTGAAGAATAACATAACATGATAAGAATATTCCGGAACATATTTTGAACATATTCATATAAATACATCTGTTGACACCAAGCTTATTCATAAAAGTCAATTTATAATGGACAACCCGGGATTTACAAGAACATCGTGCGAATTCAATTCTAAGAGAGAAGTTTAGCCAACATATCTTGCCTCAAGCTTTTTAAATTACTACAATGTTCCAGAAATCTTAGCCACTGCGATCTATTTAGAGATATAACAAAATTGAACACAAATTAGGAAGGACCTCATAATGGCCCTCCTGAACTAAGCACCCCTGCCTCGCTCTGCGACTGGTCTACGGTGGCATAATGCACCATAGAACGCTCCTCCAGAATGTTTTGTGTTGGATCTGCGAGGGGTTATGCGGCCCGCAAAATGATTATGCGACCTCATAATGGTCCTAAAGTTTTTCCAAAATTTCTACATCGGTCTGCGGCAGATATGCGGTCTGCAGATCAATTCTGCGACCGCAGAATGGACCTGAGAAAATGCCCTATATTTCCAAAATTTTTCTTCAACTCCCCGACGCACTATTCAACCCAAAAACCCTGGGTCTTAGGTAAAATCCCTACAATCGTCAACACATAAGCCTACATCGGAACCATAAAACCCCGCGTCTTAGGTAAAGTTTTACGAGGCCTTACACCTCAGCAGTCAAGCTCACAGAGCATTGCTGTGCGATATTGCAAAACAAACTCCCACAAAAGTGTGGAGATCGAGGGAGTTTTACTATACCTTGATCTGAAGGAACTATTCATTTTGATAAATCATTATGTGATTTTGGTGCTTCAATTAATTTAATGCCTCTATCTATTTACAAGAAACTGGAGAAGGAGATTGGAGAGATAAGGTCTATACCCTTATCTTTGCAGCTGGCAGACCAAACGACTATAATACCTGAGGGGATAGTGGAAGATGTGATAGTTTAGGTGGATAAGTTTGTATTTCCTGTGGAATTTATAGTGGTAAAAATGGAGGAAAACAAGGAGGCCCTCTTTCTCCTAGGGAGACCATTCTTAGCAACAGGTAGAGTGATATTGGATATACATGAGAGAAAACTCATGCTTAGAGTGGGTGAGGAGACTATGACTTTTGAGATGAATGTAGCAAAGGGGGCACAAAAGGAAAAACCAACTGCGAGTGTTGAGTGGAAAGTGAAGGGCTCGAAAGAGAAGGTTGCACCGAGCGAGAAAGAAAAGTGTGGGGTGTACCCCAAAAAGGCTGAGAAGAAGCTGTCTACATAGATGCGTGCTTTAGTTCGGGCATGGGGAATGGAGCCCGACTTCGACTCAGACCCCGACTAGATGTTCAGGGAAGTTTTCTTTACCTTATACTTTTTAATTGTGTGTCATGGAGACATGCCACTACTTAAAGTGTGGGGTGGGGTATATGTTCTATCTATGTATGTATATATGTATATTAGTTTTAGTTTTTATTGTTTTAGTAGTTAGAGATTGAATAAAATCGAATAGAAAACATAAAAAATTTGAAATATTTTTAAAATTTTCGATTTACCCGACGATGCATATCATCGACAGGTTTCTTGAGAGATTAAAGTTGGAAGGAAAAAGATAAAAAGATTTTCTTTTGTAGGTAGTGTAATAATTCCCCCTTGATTTTTCTTTTGTGCCGCAGTTCTTTTGTGGGGAGTTAATGTATATTGATGTGAAGGTAGAGTTATGGTTTGACATAAGTGTGGGGTTTTGAATGGTATATTGTATATATTAAAGTGCTTATGAAGGTGTAGTCACTCTTATAACCAAATGTATCCTGAAGCTTACATTACAACCAATGAAAGTCCTACTTGATCCTTTACTGTATCAGCTCAATTAGTAGAGTAGTACACCATGGGCAAGCCTATGGTATGTCTTTTGTGGTTTATGAATATATTTTTTTAGAGTGAGTGAATTCTTTCTATCTTGAGTTCCTAATTGTTCTTAAATTTCATCATGTGAGGAAATACTCTCTATTGTTGTGTGAGGGCACTTGATTCATGAAGGAAAGTTAATGTCGTTGAACTCTATGTTAGAGTAAGTGAGCGGGTTATAAAAATGCGTAGTGCTTTTGAGTCAAATCTTGAGGCAAGGATGTTACGGTATTGTGCTTATTCTATTTTAAATATTCTTGGTGTGATGAGTTATGAGAGTTGTTGAAAAAAGTCGTGTCTATATGAAGTGTAGTTTGATTGCTCGAGGACGAGAAATGGTTTAAGTGTGGGGTGTTGATGGTAGGCTATAATCTCATGTGTTTAAGTCACTTATTGCACTCTAATTCACTGCACTTCATTCGTGTTTGAGCTTTAATTGATAGTGTTTTGCATTTAGTGTGTGTTTTATGCCTTGTAGGAGTGATTCCGAGCTATGTAGATATTGTGGAGCTAATTCAAGCTATTTGGAGCTTTGAAATCTGAGTAAAAGACCAAAGGTTAAGCCGGGATAGTGTTCGGGGGTCGAGGATCAAGTATGGACGTCAAAACGCAAGCAAAAATAGTACTCTAAGAATTTCACACTACCGCGGCACGTGAGGCGGCACGGCTGCCCAAATCCTGCTGCCTGATAGATGTGGAGCTCTCTGGAAATCCCCACTAATGCCCCGCATGGAGCATTGCCCCATGCGGCGCGCCTGTGTATTTTTTACATAGTGAAATTCCTATTTCGGCTAGGAGAAGGTGGTTTCGTCTGGGCCCGATCCTACTTGGTATGATTACATGGAAAACTGTTATTTTCTACGCTTTTGGACACATATTCGACCTAAGGGAGGCTAAGGAGGAGTTGGAAGAACGCGAGCAGAAGGATTTCATCATTCTTTCCTCACTCAAGACCCGAGTTTGGATTGAATTTATGTTTTCATATACTTTAACTTTATTTGTGAGGAATTGCTCCATATCTATGGAGTAATTCTCTTTAGGGTTTGATGGATTTGGTGTATTGATGATTTTTTTTTTTATTATAACTCTAGTTTTATGTATTGAAGCATTTCTGGATGATTTAATCGTTGCATCTTTATTCACTTGTTCATGTAAGCGAGAGAGGCATAACTTGTGATATCTTTGCATTATATTGTTGGTAAAGTTCATTAATTCTTCTTAGCAATCGAAAGAAGCTAGTTGAATCATTGATTAAACCTAGTTAGGAGGATAATCGAGAGAGGTTCTCCTAATGACCAATCCACTACGCATTCTTGCATACCTTCACGTGCTTAAATTGGTTCATCTTGTGAGGTTAAGACTTAATCGAGAGTGGAGTTTTGCCTAACGTTTGAACTAATAATTAAGTGAATTCGAGAGACTCACTTGAACATTAGAAGTGAATTATGTAGAGTTAGATCCCAAACAATTATCAAGCACCTATTCCATCCAAACCCTATCTTCTCCTATTGATAACCTTCCTTGCTTGATCCTTGGTGCGATTGTCCGTAGTCAATAATTTTAGATTCTTAGTTAATTTTAGTTTGAAATAATATAAATCTCAATTGTTTATCATCTTGTATGGAAACCAAGCTAGAAACTACGACAATACTGCTGAAATCCAATACATGTGGATATGATATTATACTATACTATATTTTAGTAGCGAGCATAATTTAGGTGTGTGTTTTGAGCTCGTCACCTTCAACTTTCCAACTTTTGCCAATTTAAGCCAAAACAATATAGGAACCTCCATATCCAAATCTAGACATGCGCCTAAGTCTAAAATAAGCATACAAAGCTATTGGGACCACCAAAATACCATTCCAGAGCAGTCTACATAAAAATCAAAGTCTGGTTAAATCTTACAACTCAAGCCTCCAACCAAGGGATTAAGTCCCAAATCAATCCAATACTCTCCCAGAACCACACCAATCAACCTTGTAAGTCACGTAACCATAAATACACATATGTAAAGCATCAAATTGGGAAAACGAAGCTACAATACGAAAATTGGTCGGTCGGGTTGTTACATTAATAAAATAAAAAGAAACTTCAAGCTAGTAGATAGAATTATTAGCGTTCCTATCCACCACTTCTCCCCAATCATAATGCTTATACATCTTAAATCTATTGTATGTCCTTGAATCAATATTTAAAATTGGGTTACAAAATTGTCAAAATGGTTACGAAATAGTCAAAAGGGTTATGAGCTTGCTGTATTCCTTCAGTGATCATCATTTTTATGTGTTCTTTGCCATTTTATTGTGTATTTCTTCTGTTTGATTGTAGGGAATTTTAGAGAAAGAAGTTTAATCTAACTTGAATTGTTGAAACTTATTTTAATATTCGATCTATCTTGACTTGTATGTGATATTCAGTAACATTTCTTTTTGACAGTCTCAACTTCAGAATCGTCAAAATTCCAGATAAACAACAGATGATGCATTTAGGGTTGTGTTTGGAAAGGAGCAGACTGCTTGGGTTAGATGCTATGATAGATCGGTGACAATAAGCTCTCTGAATAAATATGAGGAAATCAACAAGCATCAACAAAAGCATGCTAATGAAATGACTTCTGTGAAGGAAGAAATGAAAGAAATAATGAGAGATGAAATGCGATACCTTTTTGTTCAATTGGTACGAAATAACCCTAGACTGAATATTCATGATATACACGGATGTACGAGATCTAATCTTCCTTCATCTGTTAATGTGAGAAGTGCACGAGGTATGAAAGGCCAAGATATACTAAATTCTTCTGGCTCAACTCATGCTCTGAGTCTTGAAAATGTATTTATATTTCACACTCTCGAAAAATACCCCTGCTTAACTTACAAGACCATGCTTTTATAAACTATTTGCTTTTGATGGTTCTATTACATAATAACAGGAGTTACGAATGAATGGAAGGAAAATACATTTCAAGAATAGAATTTATTTATTTATAAGTGATAATGGTTAATATCAGGGAATTTTTAGAAAGGCCTCTCCACGACTTTGCTTTATACACCTTGGTTATTAGATTTAGTATGCTTTTTCAAGAGTTCATGTTGGAGATAATATAATTTAGTGTTTAACTTAAAAAGGTAGAATGCAAGAAGGTTGCAATGGTAGGGGAAAGTACTACATGTATATTTTTTATTATTTTCCATGAATTGGTATAATATTCTATTACCTTAAGTACTAAACCTTACAATTAAAGGAAACTGGAACATTCTTTGACCTCTTTCAAGTGTTGGATATGTTGAAATCCTTGCCTTTTTCAGATCTGACTATTATTATTCATATGCTCATATCGACTTTGTGGGTTATCAATCTATGCAATATTTTTTGAGATACTGGGATGTAAGCAGACTGAATTGGTTATCAAGTCAGAGATATGAAGAATCCAAAAATCTAAGCAAGAAAATACAAATTTCCCGTCTCATTGTGATAAAAAAAAATCAACATCTCAATGGGACAATTCTTTTGATTTTAGCCAATAAAATGACGGAATCTAGTCAACCGTAAGAGGATAGCGAAGCCCTATTTGTTTCTCCCAGTGGTTGTGCCATGTTAGTTTCTCTTAGTAGTTCTGCAAAAAGAAAAGCACTACAGAATAGTGATTAGGATAGTGATCTGCAGAAACGCAGAAAATAAATTATATAGATTACTATCCTAAAGCAGAAAATAATAATATAGATCACTAGCTTATGACCAAATTATATCTTGGCTAGCTACTGCACTTTCACATTTGATCCTTATCTGAAGTAAGAATCACAAGTATTTGCACAAGCAAGTTGAGATAAGTAAAACTGAAATTTTGGGTGAAATGTATGTTAATTCACATTTTTGCTTCTCATTCTCTTATACCTCTTTTTCTGTGTTTGACTTAGTTTTGTTTTAGTAGTGAAATAAACCTCATTAGTTATTAGTAAGATATGTTTCTATAACCAATACATACTATATATAGATTTTTTTTATTTTTTTATTTTCATTTTGAATGTGTTGGAAAATTCGGGTGATGCAATTAAAAATGGTGGCCATAAATCAATTTGACCCATTGAAGTAAATGGTGAAGACTTTTTGAAAAAATGTGTTGTTTATTGATATTGATACTATATATATGAAATATATTTGGTTTTGTAGTGTTCATTACTAGTGAACTTCTTGAAGCAGTGCTTTATTAGTATGGGCAGTACTATACAAATTATATTTTTTTGTTGAAGTTTATTTCAAGTATATGTATTTGAATTATTTTTATTCTCTTACTTATTATCTAATTTAATGCTTGAGATCATAAAGTATATGCTTGAAATAATGCGAATGCAGAATTTAATTTAGGCGAATATAACTTCTTAACCACACAATTGTGGCTAATATATATATATATATTTAAAATTATTTCATAGCGTAGACAAATTTACCACGCTTAGAAAATGTGGCCATAGGAACTAGCAAATTCGTGCTATGCTTGATAAATGTTTCTTTAGAAGCCACACTTTAAAAGTATGGTCTATAATGCAACAACGACCACGCTTCCAATCTGTAGCTTTATGTCTTAAAAGCTATAATGCAACAACGACCACGCTTCCAATCTGTAGCTTTATGTCTTAAAAGCGTGGCTATAGAGGAAATGCAAAACGTGACTTTTTAGTGCATCAGCCACACTTTTCAAGCGTGGCTTCTAAAGCAACACGTAAAAAGCATGGCCACAAGTGAAAGGTTATGGTACTTTAGGCTACCCCCTAAAATCTTAGCCTAAAGTCATTAAATGTTGCATTTGATAAAATGCTACACTTCTTGCCATCTTAGGCCACACCTTTTAGGGGTGACCGGAAAATGTGTAGTGAGTGGCCGAGGCCTTGAGTAGGAAGGCGGAGAGCATGGGTAGCTTGAAATTTATACCGGTAGTGGACAGACCATTGGCCATAGATGTTCAGGATTTGGCTAATAGGTTCGTGAGGTTGGATATTTCGAAGCCTAGTAAGGTTCTTGCTTGTTTTGTGGTGCAGTCATCTTTGTTAGGGCGCATCAAGACTCGTCAGTTTGATGATCCTCACTTGTTGGTATTTAAAGACATGGTGCTACATGTTGGTACTAAGAAGGTGGTGATTAGGGAAGATGGTGTTATATAGCTTCAGAGCCAGAATTGTATTCTGAATGTTGATGGTTTGAGAGAGTTGGTTCTTGGGGAGGCTCATAGCTCATAGTATTCTATTCACCCAGGTGTCATGAAGATGTATCGTGACTTGAAACAGTATTATTGGTGGCGGAAGATGAAAAAAGACATTGTGGGACATGTCTTTTGGTGTTTGAATTGTCAATAAGTGAAATATTAACATCAGAAACCTGGTGGTTTGACTCAGAAGTTTGTGATACTGGAGTCGAGAAAGAGCGCAACACTATAAATTTTGTGGTAGGCTTACCACAGACCTTGAGAAAGTATGATGCTGTTTGAGTCATTTTGGACCGGCTGACCAAAGTACTGGCATTTCATCCTGGTGATGACTTCATACTCTACAGAGCGGTTGGCTTGGATTTACCTTAGGATGATTATTCAACTACACGGTGTACCAATTTCTATCATTTTAGACTGTGGGACGCAGTTCACTTCACACTTTTGGAGAGCTGTGTAGCATGAGTTGGGCATGCAGGTTGTATTAAGTAGTGCATTTCACCCTAAGACGGACTGGTAGTCCGAGCGAATCATTCAAATTTTGAAGGATATGTAGAGGGCATGCCCTCTTGATTTTGGAGGTCAGTGGGATTAGTTTCTACCTCTAGCGGAGTTTCCTACAATGACATCTATTGGTCGAGTATCAAAATGGCTCTATATGAGGCCTTATATGGGATGCGATGTCATTCTCTGTTTGGTTGGTTTGATCCGGGTGAATCTAGATTGTTGGGCACATATTTAGTTCGTGATGATTTATAGAAGGTGAAATTTATTTAGAGTGGCTTCGTACAACACAGTCTAGGTAAAAAGTATTATGCTGATACGAAGGTTTGTGATGTGGCTTACATGGAGAATGAGAAGGTTCTTCTCCGTGTTTCGCCTATTAAGGGCGTGATGCGATTCGGGAAGAAGGGCAAGTTAAGCCGAAGGTTTATTAGCCCATTTGAGATCTTGGAGAGAGTTGGGGAAGTAGCTTATAGGTTTTTCATTCCTCATAGCCTAGTATGGGTACATCCAGTAATTTATGTTTCTATGCTTCAAAAGTACCATGAAGATATGTCACATGTTCTGAACTTCAGCACAGTGCAGCTTGATGTGAATTTGACTTATGAGGAAGAGCTGATGACTATTCTGGATCGATATATTTGAAAGTTGATATCTAAGATTATTCTTTCTCTGAAAGTGCATTGGAGAGGTCAACTGACCGAGGAGGCTACTTGGGAGTCCGAGTCCGACAAGAGAAGTATATATCCAACACCTTTTTTCCAGTACATGTAAATTTCTATGTCTGTTTAATGACGAATGTTTCTTTTGGAGGTGGAGAATGTAATGACCTGATTGGTCATTTTGAGTATTATCTCCCCTTTCTATGATTTGATACCTTTCATAGCACTATTTGATGATTTATGACTTTTGTGTGTGGTACGTGTTAATTTTCGAAAAGTCTAAGTGTTAATGTTTAAAGAAAACTTGATTTATGAACTTGAAAATGAATAGAGTTGGTCACAGTAACCATTATTGATAAACGAACTCGGATTGGTATTTTGACGATTTTCAGTAGGTTCGTATAATGATTTTAGACTTGTACACATATTTGGTTTGGGTCCTGGGTGACCCGAGGCCATTTTGGCACTTAATGTGAAAAGTTTGAATTTTGATGTTTGAACTATGAAATGTTTTTAATTTTGGTGTTTGATTCTTGATTTTAGATGTTGTTTTGAAGACTTGAGCATACAGGCATGTTCGTATGATGTTATTATACTTGTGTGGATGTTCATATTTGAGCGCGAGGGGCTCGGGGGAGTTTTGGATGAGTTCTGGATGATTTGCTAGTAGTTGGAATTTGCTTGTGCTTCAGACCTCAAATTTGTGAGAGTCTGTCTTGTAAATGCGAGTGTTAGCTCGCATTTGCGATGCGGGAGAGGGCTAGGCAGCTTCGCATTTGCAAAGATTTGTTTGCTAGTAGGAGGGGGTCGGCCTTCGCAATTGCGAGACACTTTTCAAATTTTTTTTTTTGGGGGCGGGGGGGGGGGGGTGGACAAGGGACAGCTTCGCTTTTATTCTGCTTTTGTGATGGTCATAGTTTTCACGTTTGCGATGTTAATGTTGCATTTGCAAGTTCAGAGGCTTAGGGATTGCTTTGCTTTTGCGACCTATTGTTCACTTTGGCGAACATCACAATTGCGAACAAGAGTTCACAATTGCGATACTTGCAGCTGGGTAAAAGGTTGGGATTTCGGGATTTAGCTCATTTTCCTTATCTTTGAGACCTAGACTCAAAATAGAGGCGATTCTTGAGAGCAATGTTTTCGCAACTTTACATGTTAGTAATTTTAACTTGTTTTTGTTAAATTTCCATCACTTTTTCATGGATCTGCAGTATTAAATCTTGGCTTTTGTAGAAAAGATATAGGGGTTTTGGATAGAAAATTAGGATTTTGTAATTTTGATATTTAGACCCCAAATTAAGGCCGGATCTCAAAACAAATCACAAATTTGTACTCAGGAGTGAATGGGTAATCGAGATTTGGTCTTAATTTTGGATGTCGACCACATGGACTCGAGTTGACATTTTTTTAAATATGTTAAAGATCAGATCTTTTTGATACTAGGGTAGTTTCGAAAGCTTGTTTTGACTTATTTGAGTAATATTTGACTAGATTCGGGTGGTTTGGAAGATTGTTCTAAATAAAAAGCCGTATTGGATTATTGATCTTGTTTTGTAAAGAGGTAAGTATCTTGATTAACTTTGATTTGAGGGAATTAGGGTGTAGTTGAGTCTATTTACTACGTGATCTATGTGTTCGGGGCATCGTATATGCCAGGTGACGAGTGTATGTGTGTTGGCCATGGGATAAGCATGCAGGTAGAGTTAGCTTTATTTGTACCATCTTATTTCATGTATTATGTCTTCCATGCTCTAAATAGATTGTGAAACACTTTTATTTCTCTTATCCATGTTATTACCAATGTTGAAAGACTATTGATTTATTGGTTTGGTTATTGGTGCAAAGGTGTTGGTAAATTCTTATATGGCGAGTTATGTCTAAATATTATCCTTGATGTTGTTTATACATCCTACCTTGCTTGGTACTGTGTTATATGTGATCCTTGGTGAGGAAGAGTGAATTGCACGAAGGGTATTTTTGTGCTTGTAAGGGTGAGTGATTGTGCACGAAGGGTGTTTACGTAATTTTCTTTATATATCAATATTATTGCACGAAGGTTGTTACCGTACTTGAAAGAAAGTGAGGATGTGTACAAAGGGTGTTTTCATGCTAGCTATTATATTATGTGAGGATGAGAGTAAAAGGATAAAGGGTGATGCCGTGCCGATTATTGGTATTGTTTGTTCTTATTTAACTAAACTGATTGAGAACTTGGCTATGTTTCTTTGTAATTATCTTTGAAAGGTTTGTTCGGAGTTTTGTAGGAGTATAAGTTGTGGTTTAATACTTCTGCACTTCTTGTCCATATTTGGACATTGGTAGCAGCGGAGTCCTGAGAGGTGCATAAGGAATACCAGATAGGCGACTCAAGGTAGAGTTGCATACCGTTAGGAAACCTTACAGTCATCTATCCATTTCTTCCATACTATTTCTTTTTACCAGGCAATATTGTATTTCTTTTAAGGCAATGTATTTGGTAAACTCTAGTAGCTCATGTACTTGCGACTCCACCTCTTGGGATGGTTGATCATTAGTGTTGATCTATAGACTTATTATGTATGCTTCTGAGTTATTTTTATTCTATATTTTTGTCATGACCCCAATTTCCCACCGTAGGATGTCGTGATGATACCTAGTCTTAGGGACTAAGTAAGCCTAATATTTACTGAATTAAATGATAGCAATTAACCAACAAAACTATTCAGCAAAAACCAGATATTTCTAAATGAAGCCAACCTTTCCAACTTGATATAATATACCAAAACTTGTAGTACAAGTCATAAGCTCTATTAAGTTTACTAGAAATTCTTCTTAGTACAACTGTTACGGAACAGAAATAAACAATACAAGTACAATATCAGAAGGTGGCTCCGAGGCCTGCGAATGTGATGGCAGGTATACCTTGAGTCTCCACAGCAAAGTCCGAACAATTAGCTAATGATCAACCAACTCCGTAGTACCTGGATCTGCACAAAAATATGCAGAAAGCGTAACATGAGTACACAACAATGGTACCTAGTAAGTATCAAGACTAACCTCGGTGAAGTAGTGACGAGGAACAGTCAATACACCTACTAGATCAAATAACCTGTACAAGTATGAATGTGAAACTAACTGGGAACAATATCAGAATATAACTAAGCATGATAACAATAACAAACAGTGCTTGTAATAAGAAACTTAGTGCAACAATTAGCAGCACGGAAACAAACAGGTAATAACGCCATGGAGTAAGATGAATACAGTTAAAGTCTGGTGAAACCAAGTAGAGGGAACAAGTAATAATTCAATATGAGCAACTGCTTCCACACAAGATTTGTTCAAATATTTCTCGAGGTACTTCACCTCATAGTCACATTTCATGGGTCCCAATTCGTGAACCCTAATCACTTGGCATCCCGTGCCCACATTATAATTCATAACCTACGGACGACTCACGTACCAAGAGAGTGACAATATCAAATATCCGCACGGACAACTCACGTGCCAAGAATAATAATAATTCATGACCACATGGATAACTCACATGCCAATAGAAGAACTCTAACACAGAAGGAAAGTAAACGAGAGTACATGTAAATGCTCAATAACATCACGATTCTTCTTCTTAAACCGATATTGGTGATTAATTACGTGTATGCTTGTGCAAGTATTCTATCCCAATTCAAGTCAATAAGTAAGAGTAGAGACAATGAATGGCACATAGGAAACGATCATCACGAAATGTACAAGGTATAACTCACACAAGGTAGGCACACCACTACACAAATATCAACATTAACAATGCCACAGGCTATCGCAAGTCATCATAAATCATTCCCCAACATAGCCCACCTTGTCTCGCCATGTGCACAATAATAAAGTAAATGCTGCCTTGTCTCGCCGCACGCGCATAATAATATTCATACCTTGTCTCTCCACATTGCCAAATCAACATATATAGCCTGCCTTGTAACACTGCATGTGCAAATATCAATAAAAGCAACAACACAAAAAACTCACGTGCGAACACCACGACAATCCTCTCAACAATACCACATGTGCCAAAATATAACAACACAATAAAATAACTTTCACAACACGTGCCCATATGCTACAACATTTACTCAAAATAGTTTCAATACCACAGCCACGCATAGCCCTCGGCTCAACAACACTGAGTACAATAATAACAACAACGATAACACAAGAGTATGGCAAGTAAATCAACACAAGAACTTCAGAACACAAAGAAACGGAAGAACGAGCTCAAAAAGAAAGACACAACTGGGAATAATGGTCTCAACAAGAATAACTCAACAAGGGAGAGATAATATGTAACAATGATTCCAAAAGAGTACAATTCGATTGTAAGATAGATAGCATGAATCAATGACCCCAAGTAAGAATATGTCAACAATGAAAGGGATAATAAAACTTCAATTAAGGCTAAGTAATTACGGAAGAAATAATAATAACTTCAAGTAAGGTTAAGCAACTACGGGAAAGACAACAAGGTAATAAAGAGGCAACTACTTCAATTAAGGCACGCAAGAGCTTAATTGCTAACAAGGGTAGAACATGAATCAATCAATTCCAAATAAGACACGTAAGGGTGAATTTAGTAAATGCAGGATTTAACATGCTAAAACAACTTCACATCTAATGAACATAAGAACCTAAGAGCACTAAACGGTAAAATTTCCACAAATAAGCCCGAGTACGTACTCGTCACCTCGCGTACACGGCCTTCACATGACACAATTAGCACAAATGACTCAAATACTAAGGGGTAGTTTTCCCCACACAAATTTAGTCAAGATACTTACCTTAAAGAAGCTAGACCGATACTCTAAAATGACCTTCTCGAGTGAAACAACCTTCTAACAGCTCAAGTCTAGCCAAAATAACTTCATATCATAAATAAAACTCATAGGAAATAATTCTGGATAATGAGGCTTCGGTCTTTAATTAAAACTAAAAAAAACAACCTAAAAGGTCAACCCCAGGCCCTCACCTTGGAAACCGATAAAATTTATAAAATCCGAATATCCGTTCCGATACGAGTCCAACCATACAAAAATTATCAAATTTTAATATCGAATCGCCCTTCAAATCCTCATTTTACATTTTTGAAATATTTTACAAAATTCCCATTTTCTTCCATTCAATTCACTAATTTAATGATAAATCAAATATAAAATCATTAAATTAAATCAATTCCGGGTAAATATCACTTACCCCAAACAACCACGTGAAGAATCCCTCAAATATCGCACAAATCCGAAGTCTACAACTCAAAATATGATAAAAATGGTGAAACCCCCGTTTTTAGAAACCTCTCCAGGCAAGTCGTATTTGACACCTGTGATTTATAAATCGCATTTGACAGCTGAGACTTATAAATCGCATTTGACACCTACAATTTGCCTTTGTTCCCTCAAACACCAGCAAAACAACAGTCTTTCCTGACACGAAAATTGGCATAACTCTCTCATACGACCTCAGAATGCGACGATTCTTGTAGCTATGGTTCTGTAATTACGATACGGAACTGATGGTTCAATAGAATCACATATCAAAGGTCGTTTGCCCAATGTGGTACCCTTTATTTCAAAAGAAACGACGCTGAAACATCAAATAAGAGCACGGTACAATCCAAACATATCCGAAACTCACCTGACCCAATGAGACCCCAACCAAATATACTAACATGTCCCAAAACATGATACGAACTTGCTCGAAAACTCAAATTGCATCTAACAACACTAGAATCACGAATCGCGCATCGATTCAAGCCTAAGAAACTTGTTATTGTTAAATTTATGCCTTCTTCTACCTTATTTATTATTGTTACATCTATGCCTTTTTCCTTGTTTGTTATTGTGCATCTATGCCTTGTACCTTGTTGCTTATTACTGCTAGATCTATGCATTCTACTTTGTTGTTACTATTATCCGTATTTGGATCCCGAATCATCCAAAATCCAAACTCGACCACACACGTAACTAATAACATATAATAAGAGGCTGTTCGAGACCTTAAGGCGCCGAACGGGATGCTAATTCTCAAAATGACCGGTCGGGTCGTTACATTCTCCCCTCTCAAACAAACGTTCATCTTCGAACGTGCCAAGAATCATTCCTAAGTCATCAATCACTGAGTGAACTTACCATACATACTCCCACGGGTGACCCCACATCACCCCAATACACATAAGCCCTACAACACTATTTCAACTGAAAATTATTCCTTCCTCCCACCCTGATAAAGCTTAGACCAAAAGTTTTACCATCCGATCATTTCTCAATGATCCAATTCCTACGTCCACACATGGTATCAGCCTCAACCAGCCGCAACAACTCATGCCTAGACCCAGTAAGTATAACCACACGATGTAACAAATCATACATATGCCCATAACGACACCTCGGATCAAAATAGCTACCCATAATCAAATCCAGCACAGGCAATTAACCTTATATCCGCTAGAACCCTGCTCCAAACCTTCACAACACTGAAAATGATGCAAGAAACTTGAAGAACTCATAACTATTCACCCAAATGAACAAGTAACATCTAACACCACCTGGGCACACACCTCGCAAGCTGAAACACAATAAGTACAACATGCATATGACTGAATATACAAGGAAACACATGAAAGAACTATCAAACAAGCCCGACAAGCACAACTCCCAATCAGTAGCGTACTACGAATCAATTCCACAATGGAGAGTTAAATTATATGAACAAATCATAAAGATCTCATCCTAATATAACTTCCACCGTGGCACGTAACCCGGTTCAAACATATCAAATCTCATAAGGACGCGAGGATCCCATCCTCAACTCTGAACCACAAGTAGTATACACATCATACCAACTGGAGCCTTCCACTAATTTCATTCCGCGATACAAAATCACAACACGTAACAAACTCTCCATGCTGGTAAAGCATCTAAACCACAAATTGTAACCAACTACCCAGAAATCACATCAAAACTATCGTAATAAGTAGCAGAAAGTCACTTCTAGTCTCATAACTCTCAATAATGAATAAAAATATAATTATAGACACGAGCTACCACTATAGAATCTACCAATAGGAGTAACCACATAAGTAGAGTACAAAATCACAAAACTCAGCCGTATGTGAAGCAAAATAAAAGGATTCACCCCGATAAGCAGAACCAAATCAAAACGAGAATGATTTCCCTCTATAACAATCGAAACCATACCTGTAACGACATCATCAGGTGCAGCAGCCTCAACCCCATCATAGAAAGCATATCAACGAGCTGAGCCTCCCCCTCTTGGGCACCCTTTACTCGCCTGACCTGCACCCCAAGCTGGCAGTGCAAGGATATCAGCAACCGGAGTAGAACTCAAATCCTTAATACCCCGCTATGACACCTCTATCCGGAGTTTGGGACAATCTCTCACCATGTGGCTGGTATCTCCACACTCAAAGCAACCCCTCTGCTGGCATGGCTGTAGAAGTTGTCTGGTATGGGCACTCTGAGACCCATGGATATCTGAAGCACCGCGCGAAGCTTAAAGTGCAAACTGAACTGACTGACCCACAAAACCTCTACCATGGCGTACCCTGCCTCTAAAATAGGGACTAGTAGATCCTCTCGGTCCACGAGGCTTCTTAGCCTCCATGTCCTATCTCTCCTAACCTCGCATGTCCCCTCTCTCCTGGTCCCGCATGTCTTCTAATTGGCGAGTGATCTCTACCACCTACTGAAATGGAACATCCGTCTCCAACTCCCGAGCCATGCTAAACCGGATATCATGATTGATCCCCTCAATGAACCTGCGGACTCGCTCTCTAACAGTAGAAACAAAAGCAGGTGCATGTCTTGACAAATCACTGAATCTAATGGCATACTCTGACACTGACATAGTGCCCTGACGCAGCTGCTCAAACTCCGTGCGCCAGGCATCCCGAAGAGTCTATGGAACAAACTCTCTCAAGAACATCTTTGAGAATTGAGTCCATGAAAGTGAAGCTGTATCGGTCGGGCTACGCAACTCGTACGCTCGCCTCCACTGATATGTCGCTCCCTTAAGCTGGAACATAGTAAAAGCAACCCCACTCATCTCCACAATAACCATGGTGTGGAGAATACGATGGCACTCCTCTAGGAAACCATGTGCATCCTCTGAAGCCAAACGATTGAAGGTACGAGGGTAATACTTCTTGAACCTCACAAGTCTAAGTTATTCCTCCTCAGATGTTGCCGCCCTTACCATGGGCTGAACTGGAACAACAGGTTGTTCCGGCATGACACCTGGAACCTGACCGACATTGACTCGCTGCTCTGGAGTATGGGCAGCGGGAGTCTAAGCTCCTCCCCAGTCTGTGAAGTAGCTGGTGCAACCGGAATCAACCCCGCCTGAGCCAATGTACCAAACATGCTCAGGAGGTGTGCTAAAGTCTCCTGAAGTCCTGGAGTAGCATCAGGTGCCTCTGGCACATATCCCCCAACCGGAGCTACTGGCGGCTTCTCAACTGCAGCTCTGACAGGTGATGTAGCTGCGGCATGTGCTCCTCCTCGGCCTCCGCCTCTGCCTCTTCACCGACCCCTAGAAATACCACCTTTGGGGGCAGCAATGTCAGTAGTTGCATCTTGTGTCATTACCATATGTGATAGGATAGAATGACAAAAGCTCAAACTCAAGATCAATAAACTCGCAAGATAAGAATAAAAGAAGTGAAGTCTTCCTAATAGTTCCGTAGACTCTCGAAGATAAGTACAAACATCTCCGTACCGATCCACAAGACTCTACTAAACTCGCTTATGACTCGTAGCACCTATGAACCTAGAGCTCTGATACCAACTTGTCACGACCCCAATTTCCCACCGTAGGGTGTCATGATGGCACCTAGTCTTAGGGACTAGGTAAGCCTAACATTTACTGAATTAAATGATAGCAATTAGCCGACGGAACTAATCAGCAAACACCAAATATGTCTAAATGAAGCCTATATTTCCAACATGATATAATATCCCAAAATCAGTAGTATAAGTGAGAAGCTCTACTAAGTTTACTAGAATGTCTTCTAAGTACAATTGTTGCGGAATAGAAATAAACAGTACAAGTACAATATCAGAAGGTGGCTCCGAGGCCTGCGAACGTGATGGCAGGTATACCTTGAGTCTCCACAAAAAAGTTCGAACAACTAGCTAATGATTAACCAACTCCGTAGTACCTGGATCTGCACAAAAATGTGCAAAAAGCGTAGCATGAGTACACCACAGCGGTACCCAGTAAGTATCAAGACTAACCTCGATGAAGTAGTGATGAGGGACAGTCAAGAAGCCTACTAGATCAAATAACTTGTACAAGTATGAATATGAAACTAAGAGGAATGAATATTAGAATAAAACTAAGCATGATAACAATACCAAACAGTACTTGTAATAGGAAACTAAGAGCAACAATTAGCAGCAGGGAAACAATAGGTAATAACGTCGTGGTGTAAGCTGAATATAGTTAAAGTCTGGTGAAACCAAGTAGAGGGAAAAAGTAATGATTCAATAGGAGCAACCACTTCCACATAAGATTTGTTCAAAGATTTCCCCGAGGTACTTCACCCCATAGTCACATTTCACGGGTCCTAATTCGTGAACCCTAATCACTTGCCAACTCGTGCCCACATTACATTTCATAACCGCACGGACGACTCATGCGCCAAGAGAGTGACAATATCAAATATCCGCATGGACACCATATATGCCAACAATAATAATGATTTATGACCACACGGACAACTTACGTGCCAATAGAATAACTCTCACACAGAAGGCAAGTAAACGTGAGTACATGTAAATGGTCAATAACATCAGGATTCATCTTCTTAAACCGATATGGGTGATTAATTACGTGTATGCTTGTGCAAGTGTTCTATCCCAATTCAAGTCAACAGGTAAAAGTAGAGACAATGAATGGAACATAAGAAACAATAACCACGAAATGTACAAGGTATAATTCACACAAGGTAGGCACACTAATACACAAATATTAACAATAATAATTCCCCCAGGCTATCACAAGTAATCATAAATCATTCCCCGACATATCCTACCTTGTCTCGCCACGTGCGCAATAATAAAGTAAATGTCGCCTTGTCTCGCCGCACGCACATAATAATATTACCACCTTGTCTCGCCACATGCGAAAATCCACATATAAAGCCAACCTTGTCACACCGCATGTGCAAATATCAATAATAACAATAGCGTAGACAACTCACGTGTGAACATCCCGACAATCCTCTCAACAATACCACGTGTGCCAAAACAAAACAACAGAATAAAATGACTCACAACATGTGCCCATATGCCACAACATTTACTCAAAATAGTTTCAATACCACAACCACGCATAGCCCTCGGCTCAACGACACTAAGTACAACAACAACAACAACAACAACGATAACACAAGAGTACGACAAGTAAATCAATATAAGAACTTCAGAACACAACGAAACGGAAGAACGAGCTCACAAAGAAAGACACAACATGGAGTAATGGTCTCAACAAGAATAGCTCAACAAGGGAGATATAATGTGTAACAATGATTCCACAAAAGTGCAATTCGACGATAAGAGAGATAGCATGAATCAATGACCCCAAGTAAGAATAAGGCAACAATGAAAGGGATAACAAAACTTCAATTAAGGCTATGAAATTACGGAAGAAATAATATTAACTTCAATTAAGGTTAAGAAACTATGGGAAAGACAACAAGGCAATAAAGAGGCAACAACTTCAATTAAGTCACACAAAAGTTTAATTGGCAACAAGGGTAGAACATGAATCAATCAATTCCAAATAAGGCATGTAAGGGTGAATTTAGTAAATGGAGGATTTGACATGCTAAAACAACTTCACATCTAATGAACATAAGAACCTAAGAGCCCTAAACGGTCAAATTTCTACAAATAAGCTCCAGTACATACTCGTCACCTCGCGTACACGGCCTTCACATGACACAATTAGCACAAATGACTCAAATCCTAAGGGGTAGTTTCCCCCATACAATGTTAAGCAAGATACTTACCTCAAATAAGCTAGACCGATACTCTAAAATGACCTTCTCGAGTGAAATAACCTTCGGACGACTCAAATCTAGCCAAAATAACTTCAAATCATAAATAAAACTAATAGGAAACAATTTCGGATAATAAAGTTTCGGTCTTTAATTAAAATTAAAAAGTCAACCCTAGGCCCTCATCTCAGAACCCGATAAAATTCATAAAATCCGAACAACCATTCGGAGACGAGTCCAACCATACCCAAATTATCATATTCAAAAATCGAATCGCCCTTCAAATCCTCTTTTTACATTTTTGAAAGATTTTATGAAATTTCCATTTTATTCCATTCAATTCACTAATTTAATGATAAAAATAAAGATAAAATCAGGAATAAAATCAAATCTGAGTAAATATCACTTACCCCAAACAACCACGTGAAGAACCCCTCAAACATCGCCCAAATGCAAAGTCTACAACTCAAAATATTATAAAAATGGTGAAACCCCCATTTTTAGAATTCTCTCCAGGCAAGTCGCATTTGACACCTGAGAATTATAAATTGCATTTGACAGCTGAGACTTATAAAATGGCATTTGACAGCTGAGACTTCTAAATCGCATTTGACACTTGCGATTTGCCTCTATTCCTTCAAACAACAGAAAAATAGCAGTCTTTCCCCACACGAAAGTGGACATAACTCTCTCATACTACCTCAGAATGTAACAATTCTTGTTGCTATGGTTCTGTAATTACTATATGGATGTGATGGTTCAATAGAATCACAAATGAAAGGTCGTTTGCACATTGTGGTATCCTTTATGCCTAAAGAAATGATGCCGAAACATCAAATAAGAGCGCGACACAATCCAAACCCATCCGAAACTCACCTGAGCCCCATGGGACCCCAACCAAGTATACTAACAAGTTCCAAAACATGATACGAACATGCTGGAAACCTCAAATTGCCCCTAACAACACTAGAATCACTAATGCCAATTCATACCAAACCAACTTCGATTGACTTTAAATTTTGCACACACATCATAAAAGACAGTACTGACCTATTCAAACTTCCGGAATTGGGATCCCACCCCGAAATCAATAAAGTCAAACCTCTCAACCTTCCATAACATCAACTTTCTATTTTTTTTCAAAATGCTTCAAATTATCCTACTGACCTCTTAATCAAAATCCGGACACACGCCTAAGTCCAAAATCAATATACGAAGCTATTGGAATCATAAAAACATCATTTCGTATTCATCTACACAAAAGTCAAACTCCGATTTACTCTTACCGCTTAAGCTTCTAAAATAAGAATCCTTCTTCCAAATTGAACCCGAAATCATCAAAAATCCAAACTCGACTACACACGCAAGTCCTAACACATAATATGAAGCTGCTAGAGATCTTAAGCCACCGAACGAGATGCTAATTCTTAAACGACCGGTCGGGTCATTACAATTATCATTTTACTATTTACTGTTAGTTACATTCTTTTTGTATTTATCGTTTTGTGTTGGATTGCCTAGCATATAGTGTTAGGCGCCATTACGGCCCTGTAGATTGCAATTTTTAGTCGTGACAAGGCATCGGTACTTTAGATAGGGCCATAAGAGCCGTGGTCGAAGCATAGGTAAAGGTGGAGTCCACGGCGTGACTAGAGCCTGTGCTGGAGCAGAAGCAATGGAGCCACCAGTAGCTCAAGTTGAGGAGTAGGAGCCTAATCATGATGAGTAGGTAGGACTCGCTTGGTTACCTGAGGCGCCTATTGCTACACCGGGGCTCCAAGATACCTTGGCTCACTTTATAAGTATGTTTGGGAGTTTGGCCCAGGTAGGGTTGATTTCAGTTACACCAGCTACTTCACAGGCTAGGGGAGGAGCTCAGACTACCATTGCGCGTACACCAGAGCAGTTGACTCATACTTATCAGACACCGAGTGTTATGCTAGTACAACCAATAGTTGCAGTTAAGCCGAAGGTAGGGCTAGCCGTGTCTGATGAGGGGTAGAAGAGTTTGGAGTGGTTTCAAAGACTCTTTCCTCCCTAGTTCAGCGGTGGGACTTCTGAGGATGCTTAGGGTTTCTTGAATCTGTGTCACTGCATTCTGCGTACATTGGGTTTGGTGGAGTCGAGCGGGTCATATTTATTACTTTTTAGTTAATGAGGCCAACATATAGATGGTGGCAGACTTACTAGGCGAGTAGGCCAGCCAGTACAACACCACTTACACGATTCAAGATTTCAGATATTTTCCTGGAGGAGTTTATCCCACAGACCCACAGGGACGAGTTGCATTGTGATTTTGAGCATTTGTGCTAGGAGGGTATGTCGGTGTGTCAGTATGCTATGAGATTTATAGAGTTATCCGGCCATGCAACTCCTTTGGTTTCTACTGAGATAGGGAGAGTCTGTAGATTTGCTGAGGGACTCACCTACAGCCTTAGATTTGGTGTGGCACAGGAGATGGAGACAGAGACATCATTTCATTATGTTGTGGAGATTTCTAGGAGGTTAGAGAGTATCCGTGGCCAGGAGAGGGAGGATAGGGAGGCTAAGAAACCTCGCAGGTTTGGAGGATTTAGTGGCTCCTACTCTAGGGGCAAGGTCCGTCATGGTTGAGGTCATTTCAGTCGACCAGTTCAATCTGCGCTTCATGTTTCACATAGTGCTCCAGCTAGCCATGGATATTAGAGCACTCGTACAGGACAACCATCCTTTAGTGCGCCTTCTGCACGGTGGTCTTACACCTAGTATTCCAGTCGTTCGGGGCAGACATAACTACAGTAGCCACGCTAGTGTAGTGATACTAGGCATATTGTGAGGGATTTTCCCAGACTTCGAATGTGTGGACTTCAGTAGGTTACTTAGTCTAGGATTCCCGCTCCAGATGCTACACTACATACACAACCTTCTAGAGGTAGGGTCAGGCAATAAAGGTTGTCATAGAGAGGGAGGCCAAGCCCGTTGTTATTCTTTCCCTAGTAGGACTAAGGCAGTCGCAACATATACAGTCATTATAGGTATTTTCCAGTCTATCATAGAGATGCATCGGTTTTATTTGATCGGGGTTCTACTTATTCGTATGTGTCGTCCTACTTTGCTTCATGTTTGGATATGTCGTGTGCTTCTCTGGATACTCCTGTTTATGTATCTACAGCCCTTGGAGATTCTATTGTGGTGGACCGTATCTATCGTTCTTGTTTGTTCACTATTGGGGGCCATGTGACTAGGGCTGATCTTCTGTTGCTTAATATGGTGGATTCTGATGTGATTTTGGGTATGGATTGGTTATCTTTGTACCATGCTATTCTTGATTGTCACTCTAATACCATGATGTTGGCTATGCAGGGGTTGCAAAGGTTGGAATAGAGAGGTTCTTTGGGGCATATTCCTTTCTGAAAACTCTACAAATAGCTGGGAAGGGGTGTTTGGCGTACTTGGACTTTGTTAGAGATGTCAGTGTTTATATTCCTATAGTTGATTTGTTCCCCGTGGTGAGGAGTTTCCAGATGTGTTCCCTGAAGACCTACCGGGCATGTAACCCGATTGATATATTGATTTTGGTATTTCTTGGCACCGGGCACTCAGCCCATATCTATTCCACTATATCGCATGGATGCAATAGAGTTGTAGGAATTTAAGGAATAGTTGCAGGAATTGATAGATTAAGGTTTTATCAAGCCGAGTGTTTCATCTTTGGGGTGCACTAATGCTATTTGTTAAGAAGAAAGACGGTTCCATGAGGATGTGCATTGACTACATGTGTTGATGGCCAATTTTGACCCTCCCTTTTATAATTAATTTACTTGCACTTAATGATTTTCAGTAAGTATATTGAAAATATTTTCTAATTAATGAATACTTTTTAAGTAATTAATGGTGTTAAATTAATAATTTAGTATTATAATTACAAATATATCACTCTTGCTATTTTGAAACTACTAAAATATATTTTACATTCATTACATAGGTTTATGATTAAATTAATAAGGTTGTTCCTTAATTTTGGTAAAAATAGCCTACTATTTCTAAACAAATCCGAAAATAATGTCACAAATAGAAAATAGGATATTTAAATATTAATTAACTAATTATAGTAATTAGTAGTGTATTTGATGATTTAAATTAATTATATTTTATTTAAATTATTTAAATTTATTTAAATTAATTATAAAAGGGTTAAAGACCAAAAAGGCTACAATTTCAAATACCTAATTAACTACAATGTGGCTATCTATTAAATTATTTTTAACCTAATACCAAAGCCCAAACAAATCTGACCCAGTCCAAACCCTTTCTCTACTCCACCTTGGCACTCCACCCCACCTCCACGAACCAACTAGATCGTGCCATGCCGCCCGTCCCATTCACTCACAAAATAAACACACACCATCTTGGCCGTTGATCCATATCATCAACGGACCAGATTTTATGCCGTTTTTAATTATTTTTAAAGTCATGTCGTATTTTATCTCTGTCGTTGGATCACAAGAAACTAACGACCATTAATTTTTTTCCATAAAATTATTTTAAACTCCTAATTATCAAATTAATCGGAACCGTTGATCAAAGGATCCAACGGCTCCAGTTTCATCTCCCACTTTTATCCCTAGAGATGACCAACACCTACCGCAAAACCCTAATTCATATCCCCTTTGACCCAACCGTCACCCTTCCCCCTTTCCTCTATTTTCTCTCGATGCCCATCACCATGTCTGTCAAGAAAATCTTGAACAAATTCGTGCAAAGTCTCAAATCACCTAGAAATCATATCTTTTGTCTCCAATATCCACAATCCTTGCTGAACTTTCCGATTTCTTTCTTGAAGATTCAAACTCCCAAATCCGAAAACCTTAGCCTAAACAGGAAACATCAAATCTCTGAATCCCTCTTGTGTTATGTTAAATCGAAGCATGCATGGAGCTTATTCTCAGTCTCATGATGAAGATTCTATATCTAGACGTCAAACGCAGTGACCTCTATGTTCCTGAACTTTGTTC
Source organism: Nicotiana tomentosiformis (assembly GCF_000390325.3). Taxonomy (NCBI): domain Eukaryota; kingdom Viridiplantae; phylum Streptophyta; class Magnoliopsida; order Solanales; family Solanaceae; genus Nicotiana; species Nicotiana tomentosiformis. Next base: position 53,174,751 of record NC_090817.1, read on the forward strand.
TCTGATTTAGCCTTCAACGGTCAATCTTTCCCCACTTCAGGTAAAACTCTCGCTAATTTTCCCTATATTCGTCTCTGATTTCACCCGCCTTGCTATCATCATCCACCTTTTGGCATCTTCCACTCATAGTTTGAATTTACTAGAACCCTGAGCTATTGAATGGCACTATAAATAGGGTCTTCAATGATCTCACCTAACAGATAACCTAGAAAGACCTAACACGAGATACGAAATTAGAAATCATTTAAAAAAATCAATTTATGTTTGTTTAGTGAAGAATTGAGCTAGGTTTTCTAACTAGTTTGATTTCTCTTCCATTTCTGAGCTCCATTGCTAGTTAGAGTTCAAGGTTTCTAATTCCTAAATGGCTACTAGCTAGCTTTCTTGTTAATTAGCTCTACCCATGATGTATTGTTATTGATTATCGTTGATCATTTCTGCTCGTAATGTGTTATTATTAGTTCATAATTGACATCATTGTTTTAGTACTGTCTTTCTTGATAATCAGAAGTTAAGCTAATACCAGTCGATCATTTGTTATCTCAATGAATATATGATGTGTGATTAGCTGAGAGCCTTTCTAGCTATGTCCATCTGTTTTGACCTTATACCTCACTGATAACTTTTGATTATGGCTCTCTTACTCACACTGCTAGTTTTTACTTAGTGTTACTTGTTTACTTGCTTTAGGGTTGGGGTGGCTTGCTTGAGGCAGATTCAAAATAAGCGGTTGATTACTCGAATTGGTTCTCGCATCCCTGTGCCCAAAAGGATAGGCGAGTTCGGTTTGAGTGTTCATCGATCGGGTGGATCTGTATGCTTTGGGGTGTGAGACGAGGTGTAGTGCAGTCTGGTCAGCGCATCTGTTTTGGGTGCAGAGGGCCATAAGTTCGAATCCTGTCACCTTGATATGGTAGCCTTCTCCGTGGTCGGACAGTAAGGCAAACAACACAACGCATAAAGTAAAGACATGATGCCTCGACTAAGTAAAGTATTTTTGCCACTTATAGGTATAAAATCAGACTTCATGTTTGTGCGCCGCGTGTTAAGAAGGAAGATACCTCCCTAGGCTTCGCCCTAATTCCCATCTAAGGTTGAATAAGATTAGATTAGTCTCGCTAAATTTGTTCTCGAATGATTCATCGATGGAATTAGTACTAGGTCTATGAAAATCTCTTGTGATTCCCCTTCTTTCTTCGATGAAGGCATACACGCATCGATAGGGAACCCAAAGAAGAGCTAGAAAAAGGAAAGCGACACCTTAACTTAATATCTCTATTTCTTGTTCCTGAGTGGAAGGTACGCTCAGCCCCTGATACATTGCTATTTCTTAATCCTTGCGGCCAGGGATAATGAGTCGGTTGGCTGTTAGAGTATAGCCTCCCTTGGGGTTAGCGATAAGAGTACACCGGCCCGTGTGGTAGCGGGCAAACTAAGGATTTTGTGCTTAAGTGTACAAGTGGGTGAACGCATCACCAGCCAAGCGGTGCTTAATGTTCTTTACTTGATAAACTAAAGTCAAAAGAGGGATATGAACCTTTAATAATCCTGCACACCTGTTTTGACCTAGTACCTCTGTAATGATTTTTGCTATGACCTCTTGTATTTGTTCTGTTGACCTTCATCTTAATGACTATTTGTTAATTGACATTATACATCCGATGTTGTCTGCTTGACAAGTTTAACTATAGTAGTTATATAAGGATGTCATCATAGTTTTAAAGTATATTAGCTTATGTTATCTGAGTTGACCTCATCCTTCTGATTTGCCTTTGTGATTTATAACTCTGAAAGATCCTTTTACAAGGATGATTTTCTGTAAACCTTCATGAATGTGTGATCATATGTGGAATTCCATTGTATTAACAAGTTCTGAATCAACTGGATTAAGACCTGCTGAGTCTCTGCACTTGTTCTTGTGTGGATTCTGACAACTGCTATTCACCTAGTCTAAGCTATGCTCTAGGAACTTGAATAACTTATATTTGTGACGTTTAGGTTTCTTCTGTTGTGCTAGGATGCTAAGTTGAACTTCATCATGATTAATTTCACACTTAACTTGTATAACTGAAGCATGCTTACTCAATCTGAAGCAATATATTATTGTGAACTCCTATAATTAGTCAGTTGGCCTGATCCACATGGTGTATGAGACACTACTATATTGTAGTCTTACTCTCCTAAATAATGTTTCATGTGTATGTACATCTTCTCTTTGGCTTTTTGTACCCTATCCTGCTTTTAAAGAAAATTCCTACTTATCTCTCACACTCTTGCCTATGTTTCCATGATGTACTGTCAAATAGAGGACACTTAACTTTGCTAAATCTCTATAGGTTGACTGTAACTGACTAATAGACTTAAGATGAACCTTCTGGTGTTAGTTACTTTGTTTAAGTATAATACTATACCTTAACTCTTAATGAACCTTGTGTGAATATGAGGCTAGGGACCTTTTAAGAGAAAGTGATCATTTGTTAAGTTGAAACATACTTGTTTGCTTTAGTACCCCCGTTGATCCTCTTTAGTAATTCCACATGAAGTTGTTAATTCATTCATCTATTAGAAATCAAGATTTAGTCTATGTAGGAACCCCTGACTAACTTAAATATAAGCTGTTGAGGTTGAAGACTTCTGAAAACTTGAACTGTGTATCTCTTCTACTTTTTAAGTTGCATGACATAATTGTTTGAACTATTGAAATTACTTCTTGTTGTTCTTTATCCTTAATTGCACCTGTAATTGGTTCCCCTAAGTATTCTTCTGCATATTGGTAGTTCTTAACAGTGAATTGCACATTGATGATTGAATTTTGATCTCCCTGGTGTTATTTGCTATCACATGTTCATAGAAACATCCTGTCTAGGATCTGTTAAGAGTACATATGTCTAAACTTGTGTATTATTGTTACAATTGAATTGAAACTCACAATAAATACCTCATTGGAATTTAAACCAATAGGGAAGAGTAAGTGTGAGTGCTTAGGGGTATTTAGGAGTCACATTTAATTCGTGATTGAGATACTCTCCCTGACACAAGCACTGCTCGGGTACCTGAGATCCTTGTGAACAATGAAGTGCCTGGGGTCCAAAAGGTGTCTTGGATATGAATGGAATCTCATCTTAAGCCCTTAATCATCAACACTTAATAATCTCTTTGGTTTTAGTGTTAAATGAAAGTAAAGGTTTCACTGCGATCTTTGTTACTATGTTTGACCTTACACAATTTTATTTGCATTCCTGATTACTAATGTTTGTTGCGATTCTGTTGGGCCATTACATTGATATCATTTGTGTTAAATATCATGTTGGGCCATATATCTAATGTATTTCTTTCCTTTTTTTATGTGTGATCGGACTGGGCCTGCTGAGTTCTCAATGAACTCAGGCCCAAGTTCTAGCTTGAGTTGGAGTTATTGAAGCTGTTGTTGTCTGTTTGCTGTTCGCTGGGCCTAACCTTTTTCATGCCCAAACTTACGAGTCCATTCCCTCACTTTATCTATTTATTTGATTTATTATTATTTTTATATGTATATGACACCGATAATATTTGAGTAGTTACTTTCTCTTATCTCTTTCAATTATTTTAGGAAAACCTAGGTAGCCTAAATCGTAGGTAGAACTAAAGGAATTACTGCTCCTACGTTGGTTAATAACTTCAAACATACTTAGTTATTTTCGCTATGTGATTTTCATCATCGCTCTATACTAACCGTTTTCATCGATTTATCTAAGTTCAAAACAGATTTGGAAAACCGATAACCCACTTCCTTTATAAGCTAGAATTGCGCAAAAAAAATTAAAAGTCGAGATTTCTACAAACAAAAATGAGATACAAAATGCAGTCAAGGAACACTTCCATAATTTTCCTCCTAAACATGACATAAGATTCGGAAAAAAAAATGATCTCCAAGGTATATGTAAACCCAATTCCTCAACGACACACACTTCATCAAGATTACAAAATATCCATTCATTTCTTTAGAAGAGAGGTATTTTAAACTTAGCCATATTTTTGCAAATATAGTAAGTATGAGTATTATAAACCTATTTCCAGTAAACTTTTTCAATTATGTAGACACTTCAAACGCCCCTTTTGTAAATAAAACCTATACACTCTTTAAGAAATATATGTACTACCTCCCTTTCAAAATGATAATTTTTCCTTTAACACATAACGTAAGGTAAGTCACACACTTTTAAGTACTAACTAAGTAAGATATAGATATCTAAACTCCCAAACCTAGTCTAACTCCTATGGATCTACCTTAGGTAGGTTCTAGGGGGGGCCTAACAATAGAAGAACCAGAACCCTTACCCAAAATCTCACTGGTTAGTAGACTAATAGGATAATGATCTTAATAATTAAATAGGTACCCTAGTATACATTTAAATATTAGGTGGCGACTCTATTTTATCATTAACAGGGAAACCACTAGTTGAATCTTGTTTTGACTCGTGCAAAATAGGGTTCAACAACATGGCAATTCAACTGGTGATACACTTAGGTTCTGACCTTAGCAGACTTAGACTAGATCTAGAATTTAAGAACATTTGTTTATATACTGCTTTAACTATACTTAATTTGCAAATATATGCTTACCTGCGTACTTGTTCATTATGTACTTATTTGTTTGCTCTAATGTTATTGCTTATATACACTATCATCACACCATTTCCTATCGAGTCTTGGCCGTACAAAATCACACACAATGGGACACGAGGGTTGTCTTTTACACCCCTCTGAACCTTCTTTCAAAATTCCTTAGTTTCAGAGAATGGCTTTGTCAGGTCAATTGACATAACTTCTCGCAATATTGAATCCAACTCAAAACTAGGAAGCACTCTACTCTAGCAAACATAGGTCATACTGCATAAACATTAGGTGTGTCGGTCCTTGGCATCGACACACAGTTAGGAAACCTACCCTAATATCAACGGGTCATGTACCAAACGACATGACTTTTGTGGAATGACGAACCAATCACAATGAGACACTAATGATCCAGAGCACAACACTTATCAAACCCTTTTCTACCCTCTTAAGAAATGAAAATCAACCAGAACATCCCTGAAATCAATATGGTCATGGGAGCACCGCACAAGCTGAAGAAATTATGGAAGAACATCCGCCGAGATCATGGAGACAAAATCAGGATGCGCCTAGGAGCATTGACTGCCTTACTGAACATCCGGGATGATAAGGTACTTTCCCGTTTGTTGATAGAATTCTGGGATATGGCCAAAGTGGTTTTCAAGTTCACCTACTGTGCATTGTTGTCAATGTTGGAAGAAGCTATCAGCTTCACAGAGTTGCCATTTTCTAGGATAAAGCCAATACTACCGGTTACCATGCCCGGCTACATGTTTGAGGAACATTGAATACAGATGGGTAAGCCTAGACCTACTATTTGACAAGTTTGGACATCGAGAGAGCTAGGAATGGTACTTGGGAGAGTTCCAATGTGATCAGGCAACTTGGGAAAGTCTCCGACCCATAACCTTCTCTTTGGCACTACTAGGATTGCTGGTTTTTCCACAACGGAGAGGACGAATAAACATCAACTTGCTGCCTGTGGTCCTGGCAACATTCCGGTGCAACCTCCAAGCCACCTTGATTCCTATGATATTAGCAGAAATTCTCAGAGCACTATCTATATTTTCTTGCGGGTACAATTTCTTCAAGGACTGCAACCTGTTACTTTGTGGGTGTTAGCAATATGATTCAGATTCACAGTGAGAGAATGAGACATTGGGTCTCCCCGCATGGATATGAAGAATGGAGAGAGATGGTGACAAACTTCAGCGTAGAATATATAAACTGGAAGCTTTCGTGGCTGAGCGGCAGGGCAATTCTAAGGACTCCCTAGAAGTATTTCATCGAGTTGATAGGACTCGAAGGCATTCAGGCATATACACCCCTACGAGTTCTCAGACAGTTTGGTTTGATTCAGAATGTACCTATCTAGATGAGGACGACTCTATATGAAGATGACTACAATAGGCGATCCCGATACCAAGGATAAGGAGACTTCATGAGGAGTGGAATAATTTATTTATGATGCCAATGGGTCAAATTGTGTGGTGCACACCAGAATACTGTGTCTGGATCAATGAAGAAGATGAGTTAGCTTGACCAAGCAGGAAAGGAATAGCCTGGTTAGAAGATCCAGCAGTAGCCTTGCAAATCTATCATGAGATCTTGCCTCACTACCTCGTGACTACCTCCATGCATCACCAAGTGGTCCCATGATCAGTTGATCATATGCTACCACCTCCAGAGGATGATGACCGAGTGATCACATGTTGATTAAGCCTTTCCCTTTAAGTATAAACATGTTAACAATGCTAATTGAGAATTCTGAAAATGTTAACAGAGGTGTAGACTAACAATTGCAACTAAATATCTGAGGGAATTAGGTGAGGGTAGGTTAATAATCACAACTAAAATTCCCAAAGAGTACTAACCATATTACAGGTTCATTACTACAGTTGATGCTTTCTAAAGAATGCTAATACAAACACAGTTCAAACAGCATCAATGATAAATACAGATCAATAATCTTAATCGTGAGGCACATGATAAAAATTTTAAATAGGACATTCAAGAAGTATTAATAGTTATTCAAAAGCAGTAACCATAATCAGAACTCCCACTAATACTACCACGGATATCAAACTACCATCAGGATTTCTAAAACAATGACAAGATCACAAATTTTATCTTAGAACAACACTTCAGATTTTATCACAGATATCAAATATATTTTAAAAGAAGTTCATGATTGCAAAATTTACTCATCCGTTATTAACAAGCACAGAAAAGAGCTAAAATACATGAACACATTATCAATAAGATCAATCGACAGAGATAGTAAAGCATTTCAAATTCAGGGATTTAAACTAGTGAAAGAAGAGCAAGGTTGAGGTTTTACCGACCTCCTTTGGGGCAGCAAACAAAATGAGTATTCAAATTACCCTTTAGGAAGCCAAGAGCTCAAACTATTAATCAGTGATACACTCAGAATCAGAGAGGAAAAAGAAATGCAAAAAATTAACCAAGAACTTAACTTAATCGAAAATTTTTCGGGTTGGGCTTGTTATTTGGGCCAAATAAATTTAAAAGACGGTCATTTTGTATTCAATAGAGAATTACAATTATAGCCTTTAGCCATTCTAATCTCTTTTGAAATTAAATTACATAAACTTAATTATTTTCAATAAAATATTATAAATTATAATTATCATAAACATTACTAACTATTGTAATTAATTATTTAAAAATACTTCATTTTTTGAATTGTAGCATTAATTTCAAATTTATAACATAGTAATCCAATTAATTAGAATTTAAGAAATAATTCATTGAATCAAGTATAAATCCTATGTGATGTCTTATAAAACTAATTGGTAATCTAAAAATAGCAAGCATGGTATAACTATAACATTGAATTATTAATTTTAAAACTACTAATTCTAAATTAATCTTGTCAAAATAATTGTTACTGATTTGAAACATTTTGCAAATATTTATTGTAATCACTTAAGTATAAATAAATTAATTTTAAAAAGGAGAGTCAAAATTGGACGTCAATAACTGCCCCTCTTTGATCGGAGACGATGAAAGAGTTTTCGGGCAAAGAAATTCAACCAAAGCCAATTTTGTCCCGACTTGGCGTATATTGCAGGAATAGCACAAAGATTATAAGTTGTAGGATTAGGAGTTAAGGAAGATTCCGGGAGGATTTTTGGAGAGTCGGGGGCCGAGTTCTGGCTTTGAATTGCTTACATATCTCGCGCTTCACGAGGATCTCCGCTTGTTGGGAGAGTTTTGCACTAAAAATGTAAAGTATCTCCGCTTTATGGGAGCGATTGTACTGAAATGTAAAGCATCTCAGCGCGATAGGTGTTTCTGACATGAAGAAAAACATAATCAAGCATGTAAGCTACATGAGTAAAATGTCAAAACATTCAAGATAGCAATAAAGAAAAAAGCTGTAAGGCCCCGTGAATTATTTCCTAAAAGTCGGGGTTCTGTGATGCCGGGGCAGGCGTAGAGGTTAATAATAGTAGAAACGATTTGAAGTTTTTGGATTGAATAGTGCACTGGGGAGTTGAAGAAAATGTTGAGCACAAGTAGGCATTTCTGCAGCCTATTGTGCGACCGCAGAACCACCCTGCGGACCGCAGACTGGTCGCAGAGTGAGTCAGTTTTCTGGGTCATTTTGATGTCAATTTCGCGGCCATTATGCGACCGCATAACCACTTCGCGGGCCGCACTCTTGTCGCATACTCAGCTTTAAAATTTCTTAGAGGGAGGTTCTGCGGTGCACTATGCACCCGCAGAACAGTTCTGCGGTGCATTATGCGACCGCAGAACCAGTCTGCGGGCCGCATAGTGACCGCAGACCCGGTCAGTTCCCTTCCAGTTTTTGGCACCTAGATTATGCGGTTGATATGCAGACTGCATAACTATTCTGCGGTCGCATAAGCGACCGCATATCCTTTTCCGGAGCTTCATTTTTGGGATTTTTAAACCCTACCCTTCTTCGTTAAAACATGTACCATAACTCATTTGAGCACATTTATGATATTCTAGACTAAGAGATAGAGTTCTTAGAGTGAGATAGCAACCTTTAACCTATTATCCATCAATTCTTACTCAACCATTGAGGATTAACAAAGGAAGTCTTCATCTTAAAGGTAAGAATCTATGTCCTAGCTCTCAATTTCGAAATTTTACAAAAATGGGTTAAATAGAGAGACAAATATTGGGTGTGGGGGTTGTTGTCTTGCATGTATATATCCTTGAAGTATGTGGGAAGGTTGTTAGCTAAAACTAGTAGAGAATGGGTTGGGAATGGTGGAATCTTCCACAAAAAGGGCCTTAAAACATTGATGCACACCTAGTGTTTGATAATATGCTCAAATGAGCTAAAAACCATGATCATCTTCCTAATTTTGGTTCAACTTGTTATATTTCTAAAATAGATTGAAGTTGCTGAGAATTCCATAGGTTGATCATTATAGAATTGGCTATTCATAATGTGTTTATGTTGAAGGATGTATGTTCAATGTTTATTTTAAATACTTCATCATGTCATCTCTCCATATGAGGATATGTTCAAAATGTGGAATATGTGTTAGAAATGTTAAGACTTCATGTTAAGATCGAAATAAAGACTGTTATGCCAATTTGTGTGAAAAGCCTCTATGTGTCTTAGATTCTAAATTACTCACATGTGAAATCAAAAGTCTTGAATCTTGACGTTCTTGGTGGACCAATACCCTTGGACTTGATGTATCAATAGATCAGAATCCCCTATGACCAAAAGCTCCTTGATGTGGACTGCCATCCTAATCTCGAGGATGCACGCTTTGTATTCGGCCACATTATTGGTTCAAGGAAACCTTATCTTTGCTTATGCTGGATAGTGCTGCCCTGATTCTGAAATTAGGACTACCCCAATTCCTATTCCTTTGAAGTTTGTCGCTCCATCGAAAAACATTCTCCAACTAAGGTATGATTCTGTGATATCTTCTCCAGCAAACAACACCTCCTTGTCGGGAAAGTACGTAGTGAGTGGTTCATAATCCTTGTCTACCGGATTCTCTACAAGGTGGTCGACTAAAGCTTGTCCTTTGATATCCTTCTGCGTTATGTACACAATGTCAAATTCGCTAAGAAGAATTTGCCATTTAGCTAACTTTCCTATAAGCATAGGCTTGTGAAAGATATACTTGAGCGGGTCGAGCCGAGATATCAAATGTGTGGTGTATGCTGATATGTAATGCCTCAATTTCTATGCGATCCAAGTCAAGGCACAATAAGTGCACTCTATCAAAGTGTATTTGGCCTCACATGGAGTGAACCTCTTGCTTAAGTAGTAGATGACTTGCTTTTTCCTTCCGGTTTCGTCGCGTTGTCCCAACACACATCCAAATGTGTTATTCAAGAATGACAGGTACAACAATAGTGGCTTCCCGAGCTTGGGAGGAGCAAACACTAGTGGATTTGATAAAAATACTCTTTAATTTGGTCAAAGGCTTTCTAACACTCTTCTGTCCACTTCCTGGCAGCATCTTTCTTCAGCAACTTGAAGATAAGTTTGCAAATTACTGTAACCTGGGCTATGAATTTGCTGATGTAATTCAGTCTACCTAGGAAACTCATCACATCTTTCTTACTATTGGGTGATGGAAACTCTTTAATGGCTTTGATATTTGAAGGATAAAATTCTATCTATTTTCTGCTTACGAACAAACCTAGGAATTTTCCAGCAGGGACTCCGGACGTGCATTTTGCAGGGTTTAACTTCAAATTATACCTCCGCAAACATTCGTAGAATTTCCTAAGGTCGTCCAAATATTCTGAACTTTTTCGAGAATTGATGATGACATCATTCACATATACCTAGATCTCTTTGTGAATCATGTCGTGAAAGAGGGTCATCATGACCCTCATGTAGGTAGGCACCAACATTTTTGAGGCTGAATGGCATGAATTTGTAATAGTAAACTCCCCAAGATGTAGTGAAAACTATCTTTTCTGCATCTTCTTTGTGCATCAGGATCGGGTGATACCCGGCAAAACAATCCACGAACGACTGCAGTTCATGCTTCGCACATTGTTCGATGAGCATATGAATGTTTGGTAACTGGAAGTCATCTTTCGGGCTGGCTTTGTGGAGATCTCGATAATCCACAAATATTATCCAACCATGTGGGATATTTGGTGACCTTCACTACATTCACCTCTATTTTCTTGGTTACCTCTTCTTTTACCCTCAAACTCAGGCTAGGCCTAAATTTTCTGGGTTTGTTTTGACTGGTGGTCTAGCAGGATTGGTAGGCAATCTATGCAAAACAATATCAGTACTTTACCCAGGCATGTCTTCATACGACCATGCGAACACATCGATGTATCGTCGAAGGAGCTCGACCAATTTTTCCTTTTGCTCTGCTTCTAGATGGATGTTGATTCGTGTTTCTTTTACGTCTTCCTCGCTTCCGAGGTTGACCACTTCTATATCTTCAAGGTTAGGCTTTTTCTAACTTTCCAGCTGTTCGATCTCTTGTGGGAGATTGTCTGGCATCATACTCGCATCGTATTCCTCGTAATCTGGATTGTTTTGCTCGAGGGTTTCGTTACATGTCATAATCGCAGAATGCAGGTTTTTATCATTTAAATGAAGAGATAAATAAATTTGCAATAATTTCAAGAAAGCAATTCTTTTTATTTCATCAAAACAGGAATGTAGGAGCGTTCATAGAGGCAAACAACAAAAAGTTATAGACACGGTTAAGGCCCGGCGAACCAAAGATGGGCTAGAGGTCCAATTCCGCAGGTCCTCTCTTAGTTCGACATTCCTAATGGCCGGTGTCTTGATATCAATTCCTTCACAGCATTCCTCAATCATGGTCACGAACAACCTTCCCATTCTATCAACGATATCATCCTATGGTGCTGAACTCTAGCCCGTACCCAAAACATGCTCTGGTACAAAAGCCTTCTTCCCGAAGCTACACGTACAAGTCCTCTGTTATCCCGTCTGATCGGACTCCAAGCCCGGTTCCTGGTCTGTATCCGTATTTCATCATTTCCTCATGGCAATCTTTGATCTAAACGATGACAGCATTCCCAAGTTTTGCTCAGTCTCTTCTATTTCGGTGGTGTGCATGATCTCAACTGCATGGAAAGCAACCCCGTTTAGTCTTTCTATGAATGGGACTGCATGTTCCAAATAAGCTGACTAGCTCCATTCGCCGTGGACTACGATCTCTTGACAGCCCCATTCGAATTTTCTACATTGGTGTAGGGTAGATGAGACGGCCCCTGCCATGTGTATCCAGGATCTTACTAGCAGTAAGTTATATGAAGATGAGATATCCATCAATGGAATAGTATGGGAAACTCAACTGGTCCGATATGCAGAGCCAAATAAATTTCTCCATTGACATCCTTCCGCGACCCGTCAAAAGCTCTTACTCTCACATGAATTTCATTGACCTCTCTCATGTGGATACCCAACTCTTGTAGAGTAAAGAGGGGGGAGATATTGACTTCTGATCCTCCATCAAGCAATACTCAGGACACTACCTTATCTCCATATTTGACAGCGATGTGTAGAGCTTTGTTGTGACCCACGCCTTCGATAGGAAGCTCATCTCTTCGGAAAGTGATCATATTTTCTTCGACCATTTTCCCAATGGTCGCCGCCAGTGCCTTACTAGTGGTGTTGCTCGGCATGCTCACCCCGCTTAACACTTTCATCACGACATCTTTATGACTATCAGAACTCATCAGTAAAGCCATGATTGATATTTGTGCTGGAGTTTTCTTAGTTGTTGCTCCACAGAGTATTCTTTGGTTGACATCCTCTTCCAGAATTTCGCAGCCTTGGGATCTGTTATATTTTTTTTCTGAACCTGCTCCCTTCCCAGATTCCCTCGGAGTAGGTTTTAATTATACTGTGTTCATCAGAGTCTTTTGAGGTGGGACTCTTGCAACTTCAGTGTTGCCTATCATGATAATGGTTCCTTTCAAGTCGTATTCTTCATCCAAGGTGATTGTGTTAGCCCCTTGATTTCGGTGATTTGGCAGCAGATTGTGGTTCTCATTGGGCTAAGCCGAAGTGAACTGAATGACTTCACTTTTGAGCAACGACTCAATTTTATTTTTCAGCTTGAAACAATCTTCAGTATCATGCCCAGGTACGCTTGAGTGGTACAAACACCTTTTGGTTGCATCAAAATACTATGAGAGATACTCAGGAACCCTTCCTTATATTGGATGTATGAAACTTGCTCTCCTCAATCTTTCAAACAGTTGAGACAGAGGTTCAGCAATTGGGGTGTAGTTTTTGGCACCTATCTCTTCAAAATTGGGGCGAGGTCGGGGTGCATATGTGGGTCAGTTTTAATGATTGGTGGTTTGAACAGGAGCATATGGTTGTGGATTGTTATGGGATCAAGGCGGGTTATATTAAGGTTGGGGATTGTAATATGGCTATGTGTTGTAGACTGGAGCATAAGCGGGTGGTGGTGGGGAATGGTTGTTTGCAGAATAAGAGGTGTTTCCATGATGTAGATTGGGTTAATAATAAGGGACGACTGCTGATATCTCTTCCTTTTTCTTCTTTTCGCTACCTATTGACCCTTATTGAATTGCTTTACTAGTTGTTTGCAGTGCAACCATAGATTGTACCATACCGGACTTTATACCATATTCTAAGAAATCTCCCATTTTGACCAGTTCGGGGAATTTCTGTCCCATCATGCCCATCATTTCTTGGGCATCTGATCTCTATTGACGTGCATATTCGTGGAATGAATCGGACGAATTCTTCTGTAGGTTTACGAGTATGAACCTATCGGGAGTGAACTCTATTTTGAATAGGAAGCGATTCATGAAATCTTTTGCCATATCCTGCCATGTCCTTCAGTTTAACAAGAGTTAATGACATGTTCTCTTCCAAGGAGATTAAAAAGATCATAAATTAGAAAATTGTGATTAGAACTTCTAAGAATATTAGCAAGGTCACAAATTCTTAAATCCAATTAGAGTTCCTAAGAGTAATTAGCAGGATTTCAAACCATCAATCCTATTATATTTAAGAATTAATGAAATGTTCTCTTATTTGAGAGTTTTTAACTTCAAACTTGTAATGCCTGATCGGTCGTTCTGTGTAATTGAGCCTCGTTACCCCTTTTATTGCTTCACTAATGTGTGATTATGAATTTATGACTTTCGGGGTTGGTCAGTTTCGTTCCCGGAAGCTTTTGGGTTGATTTGGACCCTTGATTTTTGACTTAGAAGTTTAAATTAGAAAATATTGACTAAACTTTGAGTTATTTGAAAACAACCCCGGAACTGTATTTTTATGGCTCCGATAGCTTCGTATCGTGATTTCAGACTTGAGCGTAAGCCCGAAATTGATTTTTGAAGTCCGTAGGTTGATTTGTGTTGATTTGCCGAAATTTGACAATTTAAAGTTAAAAAGTTTGACCGAAGGTTGACTTTTAGATATCGAGCTTGATATTTAATTTTGGGACTTAGAATAGGTATGTTATGGTATTTAGAACTTGTCTGCAAATTTTGGTGTCGTTTAGAGTTAATTTGATAGGATTCAGATGCTTAGTTTTAATTCAAGAAGTTTTTGAAAATTTATTTTAAATTCATGTGATTTAGATTTCAATTAGAAGTTATAGATGTTATTTTTGTGTTTTGATCGTGCGAGCGAGTTCGCATGATGTTTTTAGACTTGTGTGGATATTTGGTTTGGAGCCCCGAGGGCTCGGCGAGTTTCGGATGGTTAGCGGATTCTTGATAGACTTTAAGTTTGCTGGTTTTTGCACAGGTGCCTCAGGTCTTGCATTTGCAAGTTTTTGGATCGCAATTGCGCTGTTAGGCCAAGTCTGCTAGGTTCGCATTAGCGAAACAAGTGTTTGCATTTGCGATAGGTACATGGGGGAGAGATGGTTCGCATTTGTGTTCTCCATGGTCACATTTGCGGAGGTCCAAGGTACGCAATTGCAAACTTTTCATTGCATTTGCGATGACAGGAGGAATGGAAGGGCTTCGCTTTTGCGAGTGATTCTTCGCATTTTTGGGGTTCAAAATTGCAAACCCCTGACATGCGCCTGGACCAAAAGCAAAGGGACAGGATTTTTGAAGTCATTCTCTCATTGTTGAACCCTAGACTTGGTAGGAGGTGATTTGGAAGGGGGGGGGGGGTCACCTACAAACCTTGTGTAAGTGATTCTAATCTATTTCTAATCATATTCCATGAACATATCTTAGATTTTAGCATCAAAATCATATGAATCAAAGTGAAAATTTGTGAAACTTTGTCAAGTTTTTGAAAAATAAGAAATTAAGTTTTGAGAGTTGATTTTGACTCGAATTTTGAAACTAATCACATATATGAACTTGTGGGGTCATGGGTAGACAGAATCTACCATTGGACCTGGGTTTTGACCGGGCGGGTCCCGAGTTGACACTTTTTAACTTTTTAGGAAAAGTATATAGATCTTAACTTTATCTATTGTAATTCAATTCTCTAGCATTGTTTGATGATATTGAGTAGATTTTGGTTAGATTTGAGCCGTGTGGAGGCAGATTTTAAGGGAAAAGCTATTTTCGAGTGTTTAGTTTGCCTTGTTAAGGGAAGTGTCTTGCCTAACTTTGTGTGGAGGAACTACCCCTTAGGATTGGTATTGTTTGAATCAATTGTGCTAAGTGAAATCCTTGTACGGAAGGTAACGAGTGGGTACATGGGTTGTACGTGGGAGTTGACCGGTTTAGGCTACTTAGACTATTTCCATGCTTTAATTGAATGCTGATCATGTTCTAATTCTCTTAGTCAATCTATTCGTACTTGTATTTGTCTATCCTTACATGCCGTAATAATTTCGTTAATACTTGTTATACCTCCTAATTGATCATTTGATCTCATGCTTTAGTCGAACTTGTTTCCTCTTTTATTGTTACATGCTATCTCTTCATTGTTATTTATCATTATTTTAAGTTGTTGATCGTGTTAAATCTTTCCTTATTGATTATCATTTACTTGAAGTATTTTTTCATGCTACCCCTTTCCTTGTTGATTCCCATTATTTGAAACTCATTGCTAAAGGTTATCTCTTTTATTGTGAGTTGGTCTTATCTAATATCGTGGTTGTACATTATTTCTCTCATTTTTGAATTAACTAGTGTTGAAGTTGTGAAAGTCGTTAACATGTTGACGTAAAGTTAGTGATTGTTGAGACATCTATCTTATTGAGCATTTTACATTCATTGTTATATTTGATATTCTTGTATACGTTGTGGTGGAGCCATGTGCTATTGTTATGGAAACATTGGTATTGTTGTTGTTGTTGGCAAGTTGTGGTATATGGGCACGTATGGTGCGAATTGTTATTGTGATATGATATTGACGTGCATGCGGCGGTATAAGGCTTGGGGTTAATGTGCATGCGGTGGTATAAGGTGGGACTTATGTGCATGTTGCTTGTAGGGGAACAACGTGAAGCCACGCGACGTCATAAGGTGGGATAAAGTGCGTGTAGCTATTTCGAAAAAACTATTTTCAAAACATATATCAAATGTAAGTCTCACGCGATAGTATAAGGAAAGATTGTGATTGAAATTGAGAAATGTGAATATGAGGTGGTACCTCAGTTGTGATTATTGATTATACGAGGCGATACCTCAGTTTTGATTTCATTATACATGCGACGGTACCTCGTTGTGATTCTTGCTGTTTATTTCAGGTTGCAAAGTGTTTTGGTGGGAATTATTTCTTGTTGTTTCATTCTTTATTGTTCTAGCAGTTGTTGTTCATACATGATCATTGTATCCCTTTTAGTTGTTTCTTTTATGCTATTCCATTGTTAATTTCCGATACTAGTTCATGCTATTACCTTGTTTCGTATCAGTTGTTTCTTCACTTTCCATTACATGCTCATATTATATTTTTATACTGTTTATTTATATCCTAGTGAGTGTCTTGACCTGGCCTCGTCACTACCCTACAGAGGTTAGGCTTGATACTTACTGGGTACCATTGTGTTGTACTCATACTATGCTTCTACACATTTTATATGCAGATCTGGGTACGTCTGCTCGTGTCGGTCGTTAGAGATTATCTGCTAGCTGATTTTATCGGAGACTTCAACGTTTGCCTACTCGGCATCCAAAGGACTCGGAGTCACCTGCCCTTATTTTCATTTACTATTGTATTTTCTTTCGAACAGTGATGTAGTAGTACTCTAGTTACACTTTGTAGAGCTTATAACTCAGTTCCACCACTTTTGGGGTGTGTATTGATGAGATTTTATTTTTGGAAGGTTTTTATCAGTTATTCAGTTTTGTTTTTGGTACATTGTCTGTTCAATTGTTAGCAAATGTAAGGCTTACCTAGTCTCTAAATTCAGTTTTGTTTTTGGTACATTGTCTGTTCAATTGTTAGCAAATGTAAGGCTTACCTAGTCATAGAGACTAGGTGCCATCACGACATCCTACAGCAGGAAATTGGGGTCGTGACAAGTTGGTATCAGAGCTCTAGGTTCATATGTGTTCCCATTCATAAGCAGGTTTAGTAGAGTCTTGCGGATTAGCACGGAGACGTCCGTACTTATCTTCGAGAGGCTACGGAACTGTTAGAAAATCACTTCTTTGATTCCTTATCGTGCGAATTAGTTGATTTTGAAAACTAATTTTTTGACTTTCTATTCTCTCACAGATGATGTGGACACGCACTACTAGATCCGACGATCAGACACTCGCACCCCCTGCTAGAGCCACGAGAGGCCATGGCCGGGGCAGAGGCCGAGGAGGGGCATATGGTGCAGCTAGAGCACCTGCCCGGGATGCGACAGTAGAGCCACCAGTAGCTCCAGTCGGGAGAATGACACCCGAGGCTTATATTACCACCCAAGTACTTCATAAGACCCTCACACAGTTCCAGAGCATGTTCGGTACCTTAGCTCAGGCGGGGTTGAATCCACTTGTACCAGCCACATCTCAGGCTGGGGGAGGAGCACAAACTTCCGCTGCCCATACCCTAGAGCACCGGGTCAAGGTTGATCAGGTCCCAGAGGTTATACCGATACAACCTGTTGTTCCGGTTCAGTCCATGGTTAGGGCACCAATATCTGAGGAGGACCAGCTTACGCTCGAGAGGTTCAAGAAGTATCACCCTCCTACTTTCAGTGGATTGGCTTCAGATGACTCACATGGATTTCTTGCGGAGTGCCATCGTATTCTCTGCATTGTGGGTATTGTGGATACAAGTGTGGTTGCTTTTACTATGTTCCATCTAAAGGGAGCGACATATCAGTGGTGGCGAGCGTACGAGGTAGGTAGGCCAGTCGAGGCAGCATGACTTACATGGGATTAGTTTTCAGAGTTTTTCTTGAGAGAGTTTGTTCCTCAAACCCTTCGGGATACATGGTGCGCGGAGTTTGAGCTGCTGCGCCAGGGTACTATGACAATGTCGGAGTATGCTGTCCAATTTAGTGATTTGTCCAGGCATGCACCTGCCTTGGTTTCTACAGTTAGGGAGCAAGTCCGTCGATTTATCGAGGGGCTCGACTATGGTATTAGGTTAAGCATGGCTCGAGAGTTGGAGGCAGATATCCATATCAGTAGGTGGTAGAGATTGCTCGGATGTTGGAGGGTATGCGGGGCCGTGAGAGAGATGATATAGAGGCCAAGAGTCCTCGTGGTATAGGAGGATTTAGTGGTGGTCACGCTATAGATACATCCCCTCATGGTAGGGGCTATGTGAGTCGTCCAGTTCATTCAGCACTTCCAGCTTCTAGTGGTGCTCCGATTGTTCTAAGGTCTTAGGTTGCACACTTTGCTCAGCCACTTTCTGGTGCACCTCCTGCTCGGGGTGCCTTCAGCAGTCAGTCTAGCCAACCAAGTGCGACCTTGTCCCAGCTGTCATGCCCACCGAGGGTTTGCTTTGAGTGTGGCGATACCTGCCACATGGTCAGAGATTCCCCAGATTCAGGAGGGCTGCACCATCCCAAACTATTCAGGCTCTACGAATTCAGTTAGGTGCGCAAACTTCCCAAGCCATGGTTGCTGCCCAGTTGCCGCTCCACCTGCTCAGCCAGCTAGGAGTGGGGGACATGTGGGTAGAGGTCGCCCTAGAGGCGGAGGCCAGGCCAGATTCTATGCTTTTCTGGGTAGGATAGAGGCAGTTGCTTCAGACTTATTACATGTATGGTTCCAGTTTTCCATGGAGATGCATCAGTATTATTTGATCTGGGATCCACTTATTCATATGTGTCATCTTACTTTGCTCTGTATTTTGATATATCTCATGATACTTTGTGTTCTCTTATTTATGTGTCCACGCCCGTGGAAGATTCTATTATTGTGGACCGCGTGTATCGGTCATGTTTAGTCTTTATTAGTGGTTTTGAGACCATAGTTTATCTATTGTTACTTAGTATGGTAGACTTTGATGTTATCTTGGACATGGATTGGTTGTCACCATATTATGCTATTCTTGATTATCACGCCAAGACCGTGACGCTGGTTATGCCAGGTCTACCACAGTTAGAGTGGAGGGGTAAGTTGGATTATGTTCTTAGCAGGGTTGTGACATTTCTAAAGGATCAACGGATGGTTAAGAAGGGGTGTGATCCTTATCTAGCCTTTGTGAGGGATGTTAGTGCTGATACTCCTACCGTTGAGTCACCTCCGGTAGTGAGAGACTTTGCATATGTATTTATAGTGGATCTTTCGGGCATGACGCCAGACGGGGATATCAATTTTGGTATTGACTTATTGCCGGGCACTCAGCCCATTTCTATTCCACTATATCGTATGGCCCCAACGGAGCTAGAGGAGTTAAAGGAGCAGTTGCAAGAGTTGCTTGATAAGGGTTTCATTCGGCCTAATGTATCGCAGTGGGGTGCTCCAGTCTTGTTTGTAAAGAAGAAAAATGGTTCCATGTGCATGTGTATTGACTATCATCAGTTGAACAAGGTTTCATTGAACAACAACTACCCATTGCCACGCATTTATGACTTATTTGATCAGCTACAGGGTGTCAGGGTGTTCTCAAAGATTGATTTGCGGTCAGGTTATCATCAACTGAAGACTCGGGATCTGGATATTCTGAAGACTGCCTTTAGGACTCGGTATGGTCACTACAAGTTCCATGTGATGTCATTTGGTTAACCAATGCCATAGTGGCATTTATGTACCTGATGAACAGTGTATTTTAGCCTTATCTTGATTCATTCGTGATTGTGTTTATTGACGACATCTTGGTGTACTCCCGCAGTCGGGAAGATCATGAACATCACTTGAGGATCGTGCTCCAGACATTGAGAGAGAAGAAGTTATATGCAAAGTTCTCGAAGTGTGAATTTTAGCTTGATTAGGTGGCATATTTAGGTCATGTGGTGTCGAGTGAGTGGATCAAGGTAGATCTGAAGGAGATTGAAGCAGTACAGAGTTGGCCCAGACCGTCTTCAACTATTGAGATCTGGAGTTTCCTTGGTTTGGCCGGGTATTATCGTTGTTTCATAGAGGGTTTGTCATCTATTGCTTCACCTATGACCAGATTGACCCAAAAGGGTACTCCGTTCAAATGGACTGAAGAGTGTGAGGCGAGCTTTCAAAAGCTCAATACTACTTTGACTACAGCCCCAGTGTTGGTGTTGCCTATGGGCTTGGGGTCTTATACTGTGTGTTGTGATACGTCACGTGTTGGACTTGGCGCGATATTCATGCATGATGTTAGGGTGATTGCCTACATATCTGGACAGCTGAAGACCCATGAGAAGAATTATCCAGTCCACAAATTGGAACTAGCGGCCATTGTTCATGCATTGAAGATATGGCGGCATTATTTGTACGGTGTCCCTTGTGAGGTCTTTGCCGACCACCAGAGTCTACAGCATCTGTTCAGACAGAAAGACCTTAACTTGCGTCAGCAAAGGTGGTTAGAGTTACTTAAGACTATGATATCACCATTCTATATCATCTTAGGATAGCCAATGTGGTGGCCGATGTCTTGAGTCGAAAGGCGGAGAGTTTGGGTAGTTTAGCATATCTAGCGCCAATAGAGAGGCCTTTAGCATTGGATGTTCAGGCCTTAGCCAACCAATATGTTGGATTGGATGTTTCGGAGCACAGTCAAGTTCTTGCCTCCGTGGTTTCTCGGTCTTCTCTCTATGACCGTATCAGAGAGCGTTAGTATGATGACCCCCATTTTCTTGTCCTCAAGGATACAATTCAGTATGGTGATGCCA
Source organism: Nicotiana tomentosiformis (assembly GCF_000390325.3). Taxonomy (NCBI): domain Eukaryota; kingdom Viridiplantae; phylum Streptophyta; class Magnoliopsida; order Solanales; family Solanaceae; genus Nicotiana; species Nicotiana tomentosiformis. Next base: position 53,195,531 of record NC_090817.1, read on the forward strand.
AGGAGGTTGCTATTGGGGACGACGGTGTGTTGCGGATGTAGGGCCGATTATATGTACCCAATGTGGATGGGTTGCATGAGTTGATTCTTCAGGAGGCCCACCATTCATCCAAGTGCCTCTAAGATGTATCAGGACTTGAGGAAGCACTATTGGTGGAGGAGCATAAAGAAAGACATAGTGGAGTATGTAGCTCGGTGCCTAAATTTTCAGCAGGTGAAGTATGAGCATCAGTGACCAGGTGGTTTGCTTTAGCGGCTTAAGATTCCTGAGTGGAAATGGGAGTGTGTCACCATGGACATCATTGGTGGACTCCCACGGACTCATAAGAAATTTGACGCGGTATGGGTGATCGTGGACAGGTTGACCAAGTCGACTCATTTCATTCCGGTAGTGACTACCTATTCTTCAAAGCAGCTGGCTCAGGTTTATATCCACAAGATTGTCCGACTTCATGGCATATCGGTATCCATTATCTCTGACCAGGGTGGGCAGTTCACATCACATTTCTGGAAGGCTGTATAGTGTGAGCTAGGCACACGGGTTGAGTTGATTACAACATTTTAACCTCACATTTCATCCTAGTGTACCATTCAGATATTGGAGGATATGCTCTGCGCCTGTGCTATTGTTTTGGGGGGTGCTTGGGATCAGTTCTTGCCACTTGCGGAGTTTGTCTACAACAACAACTACCAGTCGAGTATTCAGATGGCTCCGTATGAGGCTCTATATAAGAGATAGTGTCGTTCTCCGATTGGGTGGTTTTAGCTGGGGGAGGCTAGGTTATTAGGCACGGATCTGGTTCGAGATGCTTTGGAGAAGGTCAAGATGATCCAGGACCAGCTTCGTACAACTCAATCTAAACAGAAGAGTTATGTGGATCAGAAGGTTCGCGATGTTGCATTTATAGTTAGAGAGCGAGTGTTGCTCCGCTTTCACCCATGAAGGGTGTTATGAGGTTCGGGAAGAAAGGAAAGTTGATCCCTAGGTATATCGGACCATTTGAGATCATTGAGAGGATTGGAGAGGTGGCCGACAACCTTACCTTGCCACCTAGCTTATCTGCAGTTCATCTGGTGTTCCATGTCTCTATGCTCCATAAATATTTCGGAGATTCGTCTCATGTTTTAGACTTCAACATAATCCAATTGGATGAGGATTGGACTTATATTGAGGAGCCTGTGGCTATATTGGACTGACAGGTCCGAAAGTTGAGATCAAAGGATATTGCTTCGGTGAAGGCTCAATGGAGGGGTCATCCAGTCGAGAAGGCAACCTGTGAGTACGAGCACGACATGCAGAGTCGTTATCCTCATCTATTCACCACTTCAAGTATGTCCTTATACCCGTTCGAGGATGAACGTTTTTTTTAAGAGGGAGAGAATTTAACGATCTGATTGGTCGTTTTGTGTAATTGCGCCTCGTTGCCCCTTTTATTTCTTCACAAATGTATGTTTATGATTTTATGAATTGCGGGGTTGGTTAGTTTCCTTACGGGAAGCTTTCGGATTGATTTGGACCCTTGATTTTTGACTTAGAAGTTTAAATTAGAAAATATTGACCAAACTTTGACTTTTGTAGAAACGACCCCGGAACTATGTTTTTATGTCTCCGATAGCTTAGTAACGTGATTTAAGACTTGGGCATATGCTCAGAATTGATTTTGGAAGTGCGTAGGTTGATTTGTATTGATTTGCCAAAATTTGGAAATTTAAAGTTGAAAAGTTTGACCGTAGGTTGACTTTTAGCTATTTTGATTTTGGGACTTGGAATAGGTCCTCTATGGTGATAGGATTCAGACACTTAGTTTTAATTCTGGAAGTTCTTGAAAATTTCTTTGAAATTCATGCATTTTAGACTTCAATTCGAATTTTTAGATGTTATTTTTCTGTATTGATCATGCGAGCGAGTTCATATGATGTTTTTACACTTGTGTGGATGTTTGGTTTGGAGCCCCGAGGGCTCGGGTGGGTTTCAGACGTTTAGCGGAGTGTTGATTCAGTTTAAGTTTACTGGGTTTTGCATAGGTGCCTCTGGTCTCGCATTTGCGAGTTTTTGGATCGCAATTGCGATGTTAGGCCAAGTCTGCTGGGTTCGCATATGCAAAACTAGTGTTCATATTTGCGATAGGTACCTGGGGGAGAGCTGGTTCGCATTTGCGATCTTCATGCTCGCATTTGCGGAGGTCCAAGGTTCGCAATTGCGAACTTTTCATCGCATTTGCAATGACAACAGAAATGGAAGGGCATCACTTTTGCGAGTGATTCGTCACATTTGTGACTGGAAAAAAAGCTGAGGGACGGGATTGTTTAACTCATTCTCTCATTTTTGAACCCTAGACTCGGTAGGAGGCGATTTGGAGAGGGAATTTTCACCTACAAACCTTGGATGAGTGATCTTAATCTATTTCTATTCATATTCCATCAACATATCTTAGATTTTAACATCAAAATCATGTGAATCAAAGTGAAAACTTGTGAAACTTTGTCAAGTTTTTGAAAAATAAAATCAAGGTTTGAGAGTCGATTTGGACTCGAATTTTGAAACTAACTACATATATGAACTCGTGGGTCATGGGTAGACGAAATCTAAAATTGGAGTCGGGTTTTGACCGGGCGGGCACTGGGTTGACTTTTATTGTCTTTTTGGGAAAAGTGTAAAGATCTCAACTTTATCTATTGCAATTGAATCCCCAACACTGTTTGATGATATTGAGTTGATTTTGGTTAGATTTGAGCCGTGTGGAGGCGGATTTTAAGGGAAAAGCAATTTTCAAGTGTTGAATTGGCCTAGTTGAGGTAAGTGTCGTGCCTAACTTCATGTGGATGAACTACCCCTTAGGATTGGTATTGTTTGACTAAATTGTGCTAAGAGAAATCCTTGTACGCAAGGTGACGAGTGGGTACACGGGTTGTACATGGTATTTGACCGGTTTAGGCTACTTAGACTATTTCCATGCTTTAATTGAATGTCATATCATGTTCTAATTCTTTTAGTCAATCTATTCTTACTTGCGTTAGTCTATTCTTACATGACTTAATGATTTCTTTAATACTTGTTATACCTCCTAATTGATCATTTGCTCTCATGCTTTAGTTGAACTTGTTGCCTCTTTTATTGTTACATGCTATCTCTTCATCGTTAATTATCATTATTTGATGTTGTTGATTGTGTTAAATCTTTCCCTATTGATTATCATTTACTTGAAGTAATTGTTCATGTTATCCATTTTCTTGTTGATTTCTATTATTTGAAACTCATTGCTAAATGTTATCTCTCTTATTGTGAGTTGGTCTTATCTAATGTTGTGGTTATACTTTAATTCTCTCAGTGTTGAGTTAATTGGTGTTGAAGTTGTGAAAGCCATTAACACGTTGAGGCGAAGTTAGTTATTGTTGATACATCTATCTTATTGAGCATTTTACATTCATTGTTGTTGTTGATATTCTTGTATACATTGTGGTGAGCCGTGGGCTATTGTTGTGGAATATTGATATTGTGGATTGTTGGATAATTTTGATATATGGGCACTTGTGGTGCGAGTTATTATTGTAATATGATATTGACGAGCATGCGGCTGTATAAGGCTTGGCGTTGATGTGCATGCATCGGTATAAGGTGGGACTTATGTTGCTTGTTGCTTTGTACGGGAACTACATGAAGCCACGCGGCGTCATCAGGTGGGCTAAAGTGCATATAGCTATTTCGGAAAAACTATTTTTAAAACCTATTTTAAATGTAAGGCTCACGTGGCGGTATAAGGAATGATTTTAATTGAAATTGATAAATGCGAATATGAGGCGGTACCTCGGTTGTGATTCTTGATTATACGAGGCGGTACCTCAGTTTTGATTTTATTATACACGAGGCAGTACCTTGTAGTGATTCTTGCTGTTTATTTTAGTTTGCAAAGTGTTTTGGTGGGAATTGTTTCTTGTTGTTTCATTTTTTATTGTTATAGTGGTTGTTTTCCGTACATGATCATTATAGCCCTTTTACTTGCCTCTTTTATGCTATTCCATTGTTGATTTCTGGTACTAGTTCTTGCTATTACCATGTTTCGTATAAGTTATTTCTTCACTTTCCATTACATGTCCGTATTACATTTTCATACTGTTTATTTATATCCTAGTGGGTGTCTTGACCTGGCCTCATCACTACTCTATTGAGGTTAGGCTTGATACTCACTAGGTACCATTGTGGTGTACTCGTACTACGCTTCTACACATTTTGTATACAGATCTGGGTACATCTGCTCGTGCCGGTCGTTAGAGATTACCTGCTAGCTGCTTTTATCGGAGGCTTCAAGGTGTGCGTGATTGGCGTTCGCAGGGCTCGGAGACACCTTCCATTATTCTCATTTACTGGTGTGTTTCCTTTTGGACAGTGATGTAGTAGTAGTCTAGTTACACTCTATAGAGCTTATGAATCTGTTCCAGTGGTTTTGGGGTGTGTATTGATGAGATTCTATTTTTGGAAGGTTTTTATCAGTTATTCAGTTTTGTTTTTGATGCCTTGTTATTTATATTCTGTTCAATTGTTAGTAAATGTTATGCTTACCTAGTCGTAGAGACTAGGTGCTATCACAACATGCTACGGAGGAAAATTTGGGTCGTGACAAAACTAATTCCATTAAAAAAAAGGAGGCAGTTATATCCAAGCAGTAGTAACAATGAGTTTCTTTGTAGTTCACAAGTTAAGTTTACTATACAAGAGAACTTGGTGAAGTTTCAAAGTAGTGTGGGCATATATGTGGTCATGAAGGTCAAACAGAGACACAACCGAACACAGGATCACAAACATACACAAAGGTCACTTAGCAGAGATCATATCATAGAAGTGTTACTAACAGTGTCATCATGTGAAGTCCAAGAAAAGGATGAAAATATTATAACATTAAGAGAGACGTGCTAAATATGTCTGGGATTAGGTTTCAGGTACAAGGAAACTTAGCAACAGTGTTCTAAATGAACAAATGTGTTACCACAACATAAATAAATTTCAACAGCTTTTCATAACTTAGATTCAATATAAAGCAATCTCAGAATCATACACAAATTTAGCATAAAGATCCAACTAACTCAAGATATGCCAACATAAATAGTCATGATTTCAATCAGGTAATTGATAGAATCACAGAGACATATTAAAGAGACAAGAATAGATTAAAAGGTCATAAGCTAATGCATCAATTGCATAATAACAATATGATTTTTAACATCTAGCAGTATCATACTCTATTGGATTGAATAAGCCAATGTAGAATGGTAAAGTCATGTTCAAGACAGATTCGTACAACAATGATGACAGTGTTAACAGAACATAAGAGAGAGAGGTTTGGAACTAAATATTATGAAAGTCAAGAAGTAATTTTATAGTTAACAATAGACATGAATCAGCATATTCAAAGAAGTTCAAATATTCAGAGTTAACAGAGCATTCAAATATTTTTTAAAAGAAGCTCATGATTACATAATTTACTCATCAATCATTAACAAGAACATAAAACAACTAAAAGACAAGAACACATTATTAATAAGATCAATCGACAGAGATAGTAAAGCATTTCATATTCAGGGATTTAAACTAGTGAAAGAAGAGCAAGGTTGAGGTTTTACTGACCTCCTTTAGGGCAGCAAACCCAACGAGTATTCAAATTAGCCTTTAGGAAGACAAGAGCTCAAGTTCTTAATTAATGATACACTCAGAATCAGAGAGGGAAAAGAAATGCAGGAAATTGACCAAGAACTCAACTTAATCAAAAACTTCCTAAACATTGTATTACGTATTAACTATCATGACCCCAATATCCCTCCGTATGATGTCGTGATGGCACCTAGTCTTTACGACTAGGTAAGCCTAACAAATAATAATAATGTGACAGAAACAATCATCAAACTACTAAAACAAAACTTAATACTGATATAAACTTCTGATACAAAACATAATCTAAACAGTACGCTCCCCAAAACCGGTGGAACTGATTCATAAGATCTACAAAGTATAACTATAGTAACTATAATATCACTGTCCGAAAGAAAGTACAACAGTAAATGAGAATAAGGGATGGTGAGTCCGAGGCCTGCGGACGTCGAGCATGCATAACTTGAAGTCTCCGGTGAAGGCAGCTAGCAGGTAATCTCTAATGACTTACACGAGCAAACATACCTGGATCTGCACAAAAATGTACAGAAGCGCAGTATGAGTACACCACAACGGTACCTATTAAGTATCAAGCCTAACCTCTGTAGATTAGTGATGAGGCCAGGCCAAGACACCTACTAGGATATAAATAATCAGTATGGAATAATTATAAGGGTAAATAATAGAAAGCAAGAAATAACTACTATGAAACAAGATAATAACCTGAACAAATACCGAAAACTAAACATGGGAATACATAAAAGAAGCAACTGAGGAAAACCCAAGTGATCATATACGGACAACAACTGCTAGAACAAATAAGAATGAAACAACAAGAAATGTTCCCACCAAAACTCTTTAAAACATGAAATAAAGAGCAATAATCACAACGAGGTACCGCCTTGTATAATCAAGAATCACAGCCGAAGAATCGCCTCATATTCACATACATAATTTCAATCACAATCTTTCCTTATACTGCCGCGTGACCCTTACATTTTAAATAGGTTTTGAAAACAGTTTTCCCAAAATAGCTACACGCACTTTAGCACACCTTATGACGCCGTGTGGCTTCACGTAGTTCCCCTACAAGCAACAAGCAACATAAGTCCCACCTTATACCGATGCATGCACATCAACTCTAAGCCTTATACTGCCGCATGCGCGTCAATATCACATTACAATAATAACTCGCGCCACAAGTGACCATATATCAAAATTTGCCAACAATCCACAATATCAATATTTCCACAACAATAGCCCACAGCTCACCACAACGGGTACAAGAATATCAACAACAACAATGAATGTAAAATTCTCAAAAAGAAGATGTTTCAAAAATAACAATTTCGCATCGACGTGTTAATGTAAGGCCCCGTAAATTTCCGGCAAGTAATTTAAGGTTTTGTGGTGCCGAGGTGGGTTAATATATTCCCACATTATCAATGCGTACTGGTTAACTCTATGCCTCATTTTTCTAATCAAAGATGTCCTCGCAATGATTAACCATGTCAGCGCTATTTGTTAGAACCTTCATCTTTCTTAGGATATAACCTACTGAAAATCCCCTGCCCAGCACATTGATGGATTCTTCAAAAATTCCAACCCAATCTCAAACCTTGTTGCTCCTATCCATAGTAAATCTACTGAGAGTTGTAGGTTCAACATGTAAAAGGAGAAGCATCATTCCCTGATCAAACATATTGGGTAAGAAACTCTATGGTCATATTCATTCAAACACTTCTTAGAATAAGGAGGAGAAGGGGGTCAAGGGTCGGCAAGAGTTTAATTCAGGTGTTTGACGTAGAGATTTAGAGTTGAAGAAAGCGAACGGGTTATTCTCAAGGTTTTTCTCCATGATGATATTGTGTGAATTATTAATAAAGGTAAAGTAGGTGAAGTTCACATTGGGCCTTGTGGAATCTTGAAGGATATAGGTCAAACTATGAGTATGATGTTTCCCCATCGTGTTCTCCATGCACCTGATGCTTCTTGTGCCTATGTAAAAGAAGGTAGTTGGAAATCATTTGTCTACCATTCGGCTGGAAGCTATGGAAGGTGAAGTTAATGGATAATTGGCTTATGAGAGGTACCTAATTATCATCCTTGTTAGATAAGTGCGAAAGTTGAGATTACCTCCGTTAAGTGCTATGGCGAGGTCTGTGAGTTGAGGAGGTCACCTCGAAGGCCGAAGGTATTGTGGAAGGAAATATTCCCACTTGTTTGTATAGCCAAATGGTGGTGATTCGAAAGGTACCTTCTATAAATTATGATTTAAATATGTACAATTCATATCAGGATATCACCATTGATGATGTAATGCTTGTAAGGTTGAGATTAGTATTATTGATATATATTGTGATGCTTTGTTGAGTTGTGGATGTGTTTTTAGGGTGGTTTTGATGATTCTCTGACAAGTGGATAGGCCCAATTACAAGGAAAACTCTGCCGGCATTTCTGAAACATTTGGGAGTTAGTCAAAATTTGGGAGCTTGAGAGGTGTGAAAGAAGAGATGTGTCATGTTAGGTGTTTGGAGCGGACTCTACTCCTCATTCGAGGACGAATAATCCTAAGCGGGGGAAGGATGTAAGGCCCTGTAAATTTTCGGCAAGTAATTTAAGCTTTTGGGTTGTAGCATGCATTGACGGGTTGGTTGAACTTTTTGGCAGAAGAAGGTGATTCTACGGTCAAGTTCACGACTGCAAAACCATTCCGCGGGCTGCAAAATCGTCGTGGAGTTGAGCAAAAAAATGGTTGAATTTTGAAGATCTTTTTGCGGTCCATTCTTCGATCGCATATCCATTTCGCGGTCTGCATTTCCGTCGAAAATTTGGCATGAAGAATTTTTTTAGGTGATTATGCGTTCTAATTTGCAGCCGCATAATTGGTCTGTAGATAGAAGACCTGGCCACAGACTTGTTCAGAGTAGCCAAGGTTTGGAGGACCATTTTGCGGTCCACTTTGCAGGCTGCAGACCTGATCTGCGGTGCACTCTACGACTGCAGAGCTTTGTTCAGAGGGTCCATTTTCTGATTTTATAACCCGATCCCATTTTTATAAAAAGACCTTTGGGGTTATTTTAGAAAGTTCAAACTACTATTTTATAGAGAGAAAAGTGCTATAGAGTGAGAGAACGAATACCAAAGCTATTCATCAATCCTTGCTCAAGTCTTGAAGAATTCACAAGGAAACCATGCTAGTTGTCTCCTAAAGAGGTGAGGTTCTAGCCCTAGCTTTCCATTTCAAATTTGGGGTAGAAGATGGGTAATGGAGAGTGTGATTCTTGGGTATGAGAGTGTTATTTATGCATGAATGTACCATCAAGGTTTGTGAGAAGGTTGTTAAGCTCAAATGGGTAAACATTGGGTTGTGGGGATGAAGGAATCAACCATCGAAGAACCTTGAAATCATAATGCACACCTAGTGTTTGATTAAATGCTTAAATGAACTGAACCTACGAATATCTTCCTAATTATGGTTCAATTATATCATGTCTCTAAATAGATCGAAGTTTCTAGGATTTCAGGAATTATATTAATTTAAGAAAATCTCAAAGCAAGGTATGTTGGCTAAACTTCTCTTTTAGATTCGAATCCCTCAAAGTCCTCGTAAGTTGCGATTATAAATTGCTCAATTTCTTATGTCTCATGTTCCGAGCCCTTCCTAATAAATTTGAATGTTCTAAAACAAGAGTTTTGTCGAAATATGTATGCACAAAATATGTTCCAAATATTCCCATCATATCATGATTCCCTCCGAGAATGTAATCTAGTACGACCAATGTATTAAAAGTGTTGGGATTTAAAATTCATGTTCCAATTGCAAGATAGTATGCCTAATTGTGGAAGAGTCACTCAATGTGCTTAAAACTCCTAATTGCTCATTTGTATACTTAAGGTCTTGATGTGAAATTGCCTTGTTATTGGTAATCTATAAAGATGCTTGAAAGTGAAAGAAGTGGGGTGGAGATATAAGTGTGGCCACCGTGTCAAGAATGAAAATTATACTTGTGGCCAATAGTGCCAATGGGATGAATTGATGTGTGAAATATTATGAAATGGGCCTCAATTCAACTGTTCCAAAATGACTTTGAAAAATGAATTGCCTAAAAGCTTATGTACTCAAGTCGTGTTCAATGTGGTTGTTTTAACTAATGCCTATAATTTGAACCCCTATTTCAATCGTAAACCACCATGCTATGCTTTATAAGTATTTCCATTGTGTTTAAAGCATTCATTACAAATGGACCTAGAGTTATGATTTCCAGAATATTCTATATGTTGATATTTATGATGATAACCCTTGAAAGTAAAGAAATGAAAGTGTGGAATATGAGATACGGCCACAAAGCCATGAATGAGGAATCATATGTATGGCCAAGAGAGCCAAAATAATAATGTTGTGATTGGTTGAAAGTACTAATGAAGCTATATATGGTGTGAAAGGTTATGAGGTGAATGTAATAAAGCTCGGCCTAATATATTCCCAAATAAATTTCAATTATAAATTCACTTAATGAAGCTAGCCAAATGAGATAAAATTATTCAAATATTACATGATAAAGTACTAAGTCTACCCGGACATAAACATGCTTTTAGCTATATACACACTCTCGTCACCTCGTTCGTACGTAGCACCCACAACTAGTAGCACATAATAATCTTAATACCTACGGGGTAGTTTTACCCTCACAAAGTTAGATATGAGACTTACCTTGCTTCGAAGTTCCAATAACTAGCTCCAATGCCTCTCTAACTCCTCAATTCAAAGACAAACGATCGGAAACTAGTCAAACAATATGCAAACCAATAAAAATATACTCCAACACTCATAATTAATTAATTTATACCAATTACCAATTCCGCTCGAAAAGTAAACAAAGTCAACCTTCGGGCCCACGTGCCCGGATTCCAAATATTCTTAAAGATGATCATTACCCATAATACCACTGACTCAAATATATAATTTATTCCTAATTCCATGTCCAATTTTGTGGTCTAAATCCACAAATACCAAATTCTAGGTTTTCCCACAAATTCCATAACTTTTCATGTTTTAAATCCACTTATAATCCATGTATTTAACTCACAATGTGTAGAAATCTCTTACGTCAAGATTGATGATGAAAATGGCTCCTCTAAATCGCCCAAAAATCGCCCAAGAAAGAGAGAAATGAGTTGAAAATGAGAAAATCCTGACCTTGCAAGCTTATACTCTGACTAGGCACCCTTCTTCGCGAACGCGGCAAGTCCCTCGCGTTCGCGAAGCACAACCAGCTTTTGCTCCCAAATCCTTTTTTGGTGATCGCGAATACAGGCTCGCGAACGAGATGCCTTACCATGCCTGACCATCGCGAGTGTGACACCATACTCGCAAACGCGTAGGTCAAGACTCCCAGGCCCAGTTTCTCTTAGGCAAACGTGACCAGGCCATCGCGAACGCGGAGCACCACTGCCCAAATCTTTGCGAACATGACTACCTTATTGCGAACACATTGAATAAAAGGCCTCCAGCTCAAATATTTCTTCGATAACGTATCTCTCCCTCCGCGTTCTCAATAAAAACAATGAGCACCAGCAAACCAGCAACAACAAATTATCCAAACTTGGTCCGAAACCATCTTGAAATACACCTGAGGCCCCCGAAACCTCGTCCAATCATACTAACCAGTACCAAGACATGACACGAACCTGCTCGAGCCCTTAAATCATACCAAATAACATCTAAACTACGAATCGACGATTAAAACCCTTCTTTGAACTTTCAAACTTCGCCAAACGCGTCTGAATTACACTTAAACATTCTGGAATGACGCCAAACTTTATGCGCAAGTCACAAATCATGATACAAATTCCAAATGGACATCGATAACACCAAATTCCTCTTCTAACCAAACTTAGGAAATTCTAAAACATTTAAAATGCCAACTTTCCACAATAAGCGTCGAAATACTCCCAGACCACCCGAATATATGCCCAAGTCTGAAATCATCATATGAACCTATTGGAACACTCAAATCCTGATTCTGATGTCGTTTACTCAAAAGTTAAACCTTGGTGAACTCTTTCAACTTAAAGCTTCCGAATTGAGAATTTTCTATCCGAATCAACTCCGTACATCCTGAAATTTAATTCTGACTACGCGCACAAGTCATAAAACATAAAGTGAAGCTACTCAAGGCATCATATTTCTGAATGACATGCTAGATCTTACAACTACTGGTCGGGTCATTACAGCCATCCTTACGACATAGGTAAGACTCTGTCGTCCTCCTTTATCCTTATAACTCGAGTTTTGGAAAGAGCTTCATGTTTAAGAAAGCTTTTCACCTCTGTATTTTTGCTATACAAGCATAAGAAAGTGTTTGGATAAAATGGAACAAGGTTAGGAAGCAAGAACACAAGAGATATGTAGGGTTTTTGTTTTGTTTTCGGCATGATTTGGTTTAGCTATGTTCTAGACTTTCTTCTTTATCTTTTAAGCATTTTTCAATGGAAATTTCAGCATGTATTGTATCCTTGTATTATATTCAATTCCATATGTGAAGTATGGAAGAAACTAGTCTAGGTTGGCACTTCAAAACACAACAAAAACAAAAAGGGTGAATCACCCATTTGGCTTATCCCATTCAGACTTCCATTTGTTCTGTTTCTTTGATGTTTTTATGTATACCTAACTCCCATGTGATCCTAATAGCTTCATTTATGATTATATAAGATTCATTATCATGTGTTGATTCTTAGATTATTCCTAAATGATATTTAGACTTTCATGTTACAAGTTAGCCACTATGAGTCGACATCACGTTCATAATTATATTTTGTCACACTATTGTGGATAACTGGATCTCTTTTAGTTTGATGTAAATTTTTATCATCTTGGCCGGGTATCCATTTCCGTGTATATTGTGGTGCTTGCTATTTTTTTGGGATCATCTAGTTTTAGGGGAAACTTTGCCGAAAGTTTTGGAAATTTGAAGAGTTGGACAAATTTTGAGTTCCTTGGTTCTAAATTGATTCTAGATGGATCCTAATGAGTTAATTAGTCTTAGTATCATATGTACATACTCATTTTACCGCAAAAATAGGGGTACGCTCCTCCGTCCAACTTATGGATGACGAGCGTCAGGTTACCTTTGTGATTCTATTTATGGTTTCCTTCTTGATCTCTTGAGTCCATATGATGTTGCCACATGTGTTATGCCTCATACATGCTTACATTGATTATGATAGGGGGATATTAAGCATAACATAAGTGAGGCCTATTGATTATATGTTGGGGGAGATAGCCCATAACACCAGTCGGGCCTATTGAGTATATATTTACCTGCTGGGGGATATAGCCCATAACGCCAGTCAGTCATGTTATATACGTGTATATAGCTATAATTTGCATTGCATGACTATACATGAGGCTAGTTTAGATGTACAATTGGCTATTTCAGATGTACAATTGGCTATTTCAGATGTACAATTACCCGATTGAGGGGATATAGACCATAACACCAGACAGGTACTAGTTCATATAGTAGTTTAGTTTCAGCACATTTTCAACTTAATCTTCAGTTCAATTCCAGATCAGTTGCTAGTCCAGACTCTTGTTTAGTTTTCATCTTATATTGAGATTTCCATCTTACAATCATACTTTAGTATGCTTTATATATACTTCCCACCCTATATACTTTGTACATATCATACTCACGTCCCTTCCGGGGAGTTACGTTTCATCCCGCGTAGGTACAGATAGATCAGCACTTGAGCCACATCAGTAGGCCATCCAGCAACTGTTGGAGTCACTCTTCTTACTCCCCGAGTCAATTATATTTTGGTATGTGTACGGTCAGCTTGTTTGGGTACGGCGGGGCCTTATCTCGTCCAGTACTTGTTC